>NW_005843344.1:73046-126980 GCF_000455745.1 Alligator sinensis | reverse complement strand
GGGGGCAAATTTCAAAGAGTAAAGCCTCTGACATCTTCCCCTGTTCTTCCTCTTATTTAGTACCCTCTCAGTAACTCTGATGCTGAAAATCCTCCCAAGGATTACTAGGTGAGATCAATAAAGCTATAGCTTCTGAAATAAAGATCATTCATGTAAGGATCCTGCCCTACTGACTGAATCACCTCTGTAACACTTACAGAGGATCCTGCCCAGCAGCCTTTTCACAATGCAGTTGACCCAGTTACTACTAATCATGGTCAGCTGACCCCCTCTGATTGGTTATGGGGCAGCTTTTAAGAAACCCTTCCAGCACCTGAGTTTTTTTAATTATTGCTCTAATCTTCAGCTTCTGAGTAGCTTTTGTTCTAGCAAGATGCATGCTTGTTCTGGTTCCTGCTCCTGCCTTTGACTTGTTTCTAGGTTTTAGTTTTTTTAATTTTCTATGCAGATCTGTTTCCTGATCCTGCTTTGGTTTACTGTTGTTCTATATTTGTGAATTATTCTTTTGACATAATAACTAGACTTACAATTCTTGAATCTTTTCCCTGGCTTGGAGTTTGGTTCCTGACTTCTCTCTATTATCCTTACAATTTCTAGCCTAGTAGATCATGATAATTCAGTCTCAAGAAATCATTTAAAAGTTGGTGATATGCCTTCAGTTATAGGTCTTCCTTACTATTATTATTTAGGTAGCAAGTTTTAAACACACCCAGAAGCAACATACCTTGAAAAAATTCTGAGGCTAGGAACTGATATTTATAGCCTTTGACCAGCCTTCAAGGAGGGTGAAGGAGCAAACTCCTGTTTTATGGATTTGATGAGGATTTAGAACAAGATGCCTGAGCAGGACGGAGCTATTCTGGTATCCATTCCAAGCTTGTCGAGAGCAGTACACTCCATGCCCTAGAAATGGGGGCGTTCTCTACCAGGAGTCCTGGCTTCCACAGGAACTTATGGTAGAGGGTTGAGTTTGAAGGTCTAAGGTAGGTTCAAGATGGGAAGTTAGGGATGTCTGTGTTGAGTTTCTCCCTTAAAAAATGCGACTAGTGTCCAGTTGTTAAATCAGAAGTGATGAAAGCTGCAAGTCGGGGCTCCTGGATGTCTGTGTTGAGTTTCTCCCTTAAAAAATGCGACTCCTAAAAATGCCTCCTAAACTTCATGCAGATTTTAGAAGTGAATATGCTGTTATAGTGAAAGCTAAGATTCTTCTGAGGTCCCTATGAGACTTGGAAGCCCAAGTACCATGACAGCTAGTGACAGCTTTTTGTCCACATCCCTTAAACGGCTTGGCAAATGTTATCCTAAGCAGGAGAAAAAGTCTGGCCATGTGCTGTAGGTCTCACTGGACTATAGATTAATATAACTATTACTCAGTGCATGTCCAAATTGTACAAAGATTCTGCTTCAGCATTGACTGAAACAGGCCACACTGGGGCATGGCTACACAGTCATTAATGCACAGTGGTTACTGCACATTTAATCTAGTATTTTTATAATAGATTTATGCTTTCTGGGTAAGAGGCTGGGCACCTGAAAGATAGGCAAAAGAAGGCTTATGGCTAAATCAATCTCTTTATTCACTTAGATGACATGTCAATGGCTGTGTAATTACAGCTTCTGACACTTGCAGTTGAAGACTTTATTTCTCCCTGATGTAAAACGGAATAACCGTGCACAGGTATCTACTTGTGTAGTGGCTTTGAATCTCCTCCCCATATTTTAACCCTATTAGGACAACTGCCTAGGAAGTAAGAAACCCAGGTCCTAGGCAGTAGAAGGGTTGGGACCTGTGGCTTAGGAGTAAGAGGCAGAGGTAGGGCATAGGCATATCACTGACCCCCGCCTTCCTGCCCCCCACCCCTGTCCTCTCTTTTTGATACTGGAAATAAGGTTCAGGCTCTTGCACGTGCTAAGGAGGAATGAGTGAGCAAGGTTTTATTCTCAGTGTCACTTCAGTCTTGCTCTGGGGACCGTGCAGACATGCCCAGAGCAACTTTTCACTCTGCATCCTCGGAAGGAATCCCTGTCTCAAGATTCCTCACTTCTAGAATACGGATACTAAAATTACCTCCCATCTTTGGCATGCACGTGGATTCACTGACTCACGTCTGCCTCTGACTTCAAAGATGTAATATGCCAAGGGCCTTTCCTATGAGTTTTCTTTTCTTTTTGATATTTCTCCATTGCAGATTGCATGGTAGTGCAAAAATAGTCAAACTAGTTATATAAGAGAACCCCATCTGCTTCAGGTAACCCTGAGTTGTAACCTGCACTGGATACATGCCAGAGGGAGGGGAAACCTGTTCCCTTTATCTCAAGTTTCCCTGCCACTGCGGGTCATGTGACTAGCTTCCTCACCTGGAAAGGTGATGTCATTTGAAAGCACCAGGCATTAGCCAGTGGGGCTGCTCCTGGTGGGACCTCAGTGATGAGGTCACGATAGAGGATAAAAGGGGTCCCCATAAAGAAGGAGGGCAGAGCTATCTTGAGCTGAAACATCTTTGGCAGAGCCATGCTGGAGCCCTAGGGCTAATGGGGAGAGAGCAGGACCAGCTGAATGCTGCAGCCCTCTCCCTCTGTCGTTTGAAACTGGACACACTAGCAACTGCCTGCCTCCAGAGGAAAGCAACCAGCCTCTGGATGATACTTGGGAGTAATCTACTGGAACCTATCTAGATAAATAGTTTGCAGTAACAACTGTGTAATCAAAGGCTATGTAGCCACACTGTTTGCTCTAAGGGTATTCTTTGATATTGCACTATCCTGTATCTTACCCCAGGCCTTCCTTCTGTACCAATAAAATTCTCCGCCAAGCATGGCGTGGGAGACCTATTGGGAGATGGACTGGGTTATGCCTTGGTGTCCCCTTGTTCCAGCTGACTAAGGGAGGCTATGATTTGGACTTGTGGCTAAAAGAAGCACCCCAAGTTCTTGCAGTGGGTCAAGTGCCCTTGAGGTGTATAAAGCCTGTGTGCTTCAAGAGGCACAGAGCCACTCGCAGACCGAGACTCTTGAGTGGTGGCAGCATCACCCCCAGGCTTGCAGGTGTGCTCCGGGAAGGGGGTCGGCTAGACGTGAGGTGCCCCCAGGGAGGCACTCAGAGCTTGGTAGGTGGTTGGACAGAGTCAGGTGTGTGGCTCAGTACAGCACCTCCTACTGGCCCACCACACAAGGCACTTAGCCATATTCGTCTGAAGCTTAGGCAGAAGGCAGGGCAGTGTGGCAACTCATAGTCTAACTCATTCAGAGAGGCATGAGCTTTTATAGGCTACAGCCTACTTCATCAGAGGCTATTCGTATTTGTAGTATATAATGAAGTAGGCTGTAGCCTACAAACGCCCATGCTTCTCTGCCTTAGTCTCTAAGGTGACACAGTGCCCTGCTTACTTCATTTATAGCTAGCCCATGCATCTCTATACTGCACTGCAGCTAGCACTGGAGGCATACACTGCTACCTGAATTGCTGTTTAATTGTATATATACTTTTTTGAGCTAAGAAGAATGAAACATGTGCCCGTTCACTGCTAGAGCCACAGGATTGAATCTGCAACAGGTATTTATAAGAGGCCTGATCTGTGAAGATGCTGAGAACCCCTCAACTTCCATTGATTTCTACAGGACTTGAAACTGCTCCACACTGTATAGCTAGGGACAGGCATTACACATAAGCCAGTTTAAGTGATCAGAAGCTGGTTTAAACCTGCAACAGAACAGATGTTCAGTGCACATAAACCAGTTGGAAAATGGCTGAAACTGGTTTGAGATAAACCTGGTTGAATGTAGTATCAGACTTAACTGATTTGGCTCAAACCAGTTTATGCAATGTCTGCCCCAGACCAGTTGCTGGCATAAGATAAACCAGACACCCCCCAGCATCCCAGCATGCTCTCTGGGCTGTGCCAGGAACTCTCCTCTGCAGCAGGGCTGACCCCTCCCTTCTGCTCCCTGGCTGCAGCTTGGCACAGAGCATCTGCCTGGCTTCTCCCTGCTAAGCAGGGATTATCCACCCCTTCCCTCTGCCTTATGCAGACACCTCAGCATCATAGGCATAATGGTCACAAACTCCTGGAAAATCATTTCAGGCTCAACATTAGAAAAAAAAAACAAACTACTTCACAACTAGGGTGTCCAGACTGTGACCATTACTCCTAGTTTTCCCCAAGGGTGCCCTGGTGAACAGTTGTTCACCGAGTCCTAGATGTACGCTTCTGATGTAGCGGTAAGCTACTACCAAGTCCCCTCTCAGCCTTCTCCTTTTCAGGCTGACAAGTCCCAGGTCCCTCAGCCTTTCCTTGCATGGCTTGCCATGCGAGTCTCTGATCATATGAGTGGCTCTTGTCTGGACTCTCTTAAGCTTTACCACGTCCTTGTTAAGGTGTGGAGCCCAGAACTGGGCACAGTACTCCAGCTGCAGTCTCACCAGTGCTGAGCAGAGCCAAGTAGAGCAGGAGAATCGCTTTTTTGCGTTGGTTTTGCTAGAGATGCATCAATTTATGTGTGCCAGCGTATTGTTGGCCCTGCTGGCTCCAGCACCGCACTGCCAGCTCATGTCCATACTACGGTTAATTATTACCCCCAGGTCTGTGGTGGTGAGAGATGGGGGATCTTCAGTCCTGCTGCCTGATGAGAGGCAGCAGTTGCACAAGCACCTATGTCACGAGTTTTGCCTGTCAGCAGCTAGGGGTGCAGGGCCCCAGAGCCCCCCTGCACCTATCTCCTTGACAGCTGGCAGGCTTCATGACCTTAGCAGGGGCTAGCAGGCCTGCAGCTTTTACCCTGCTGAGCCTTAACACACGCAGTGTCACCAATGGCATGAGTTTTGCTTGTCCACAGCTTGAGGTGCAGTTTCCCCAAACCCCTTCACCTATCTCCTTGAAACTTGGCAGGATTTGTGGCCTCCACAGGGGCTAGCATGCCTGCAGTTTTGACCCTGCTTTGGCTTAACGCATATACATGATAAGTTTGGCTCTCAAGACTTTAGGGTGCAGTTTCTCTGACCCCCTGCACCTATCTCCTTGAAACTTGGCAGGCTTTGTTGCCTCAGCAGGGGCTACTATTTCTGCAAGTTTCATCCAAATGATTAATTTGTTTCAACTTTCCCCATTATACCCTATGGGCGAAACGTCGAAACAGCATTGAAAGGATGAAGCGTTTCAACTCACCTCGTTTTGTTTCGAGGTCATTTCGACCATAGCTGTTCCAGTTCAATTTTGCTGTTTCTTCCTCAAAACAGGCCGAAACAGCATCAAAACAAAACTGGTGGAGGAATTTCGCACAGCACTACTAAATATGCTCCTCCATTACTTTTAGCAACATAACTCTTCAAGAACTGAGTGAATGCCTTGTGCATTTCAGTAGCTGTACTGTTTCTATTACTAGCAATCATGTTGATACTGGGGCAAGTCATTACCAGCAAAGTAAAAACAAACTTTACATTACCATCAATTATTTATTTTAGCATTGACATAAGCAGCACAGCTGTGTATTTAAGTAGCAATATTTTTAAGTTACAAGAATTTGATTTACAAATTACAGTAGAAATAATGGCAATATTAGAAATTAACCATTTGGATGTATACGTAGAAAGGGTACAGCTTGACTTAAAGGCAGGCCTGGTAGCATGCCACCTATTACTAAAGGCTGCCAGACATTTCCTATTATAAGGTCTTCCTTTCAGTTGCTCATAAGGGCTAAACTTTAACAAATCAGAGTAATAGCTAACGTGTTGCATATTTTCCACTGGCTGAAAGGTTTTGGAAGAATTCAGCCAAAATAGCTTGAAAAAAAAACAAAAAACACCCCTCCCTCCTCCCCCCCTCCCCCTTTTATTGGGAAGCTCCAGAGCAGGGACCTGACATCTGATATAAAGGAAGTCTTTGCCAAACCCCAGGGCCAAAATGCATTGTGGGGTTGGAGTGGGCAGTAGATTAGGAAAAAGGAGTGTGGGACTGAATTAGAAGTAGAAGCTGGCAAAGAAGGAGACTGAACGAGTGGGCAAAGAGAGAGCAGATGGCCATAACCTTGAGACCTCCTAGCCTGGCTGACTGGGGCCACCTGCCTGCTAGGGCTGAGAACCAGCACACTCGCTTCACATGTGAGCAGCCTGAGAGGGGTTCCAGCCACACTACAGGCTGTCCTTTGGTGGGGATGGGAGGGGTTGAGTAGCGTGGCCTATTGAACTTCAAGCAAGGTGCTTTATATTTTGTTATAAGGTAATATTTAACTAAAAATCATTATTCACGAGAGTTTTACCAGGTCCCGTGTCATTTGTTCAGTCCATAGATAGAATCCAATTTGTTCTCAGAGTTGGTCCACATTTTTTGAAAGCCGAGATGTACACTGTGCTCCCCATTATTCCAGTTAAAGCTTCGATTTCATTACTTTCTCTTGGAGAGCAATATTCTGCTCATTAACCTCCAGATAGCATTTTTCATCTCGGCATTTCTTAGAGTGTAAATGATTGGGTTCAACATTGGAGTGATGAGAGAGTAGGTGACAGAAACTATCTTGCCTCCTAATAACTTCTTGAAGGGTCAGTCATAGATGAAGATTCCTGGGATAAATATTAAGCTCATGACTGTAATCTGGGCAGCACAGGTAGACAGAGCTTTGGGCTGTCCATCTGTGACGTGTTTCCTGATTTTGACTAAGATGGTACTATAAGATATGAGCAAGATCAAAAAGATGCATGGAAGGAGCAGTCCACTGTTGGAGACCATCAGCAGCTCAACTAGGTAGGTATTAGCACAGGCCAGTTTGATGACCTGTGAGACATCACAGTAGAAATTGTCCAGGATATTGGGTCCACAGAATGGAAGCTGAATGATCAGTGCAGTTTGAACAATACAGTGAGTAAATCCTCCCATCCATGACTCTATCACCAGTCCTGTGCACACATCCTGATTCCTGATTGTCAGTAATAATGGCCATAAGCTGATTGAGAGTAGATTCAGGCTAGACATCAGGAAGCACTGCTTCACAGTCAGGGCAGGTAGGATCTGGAACCAACTTCCAAGGGAGGGGGTGCTCGTTCCTACCCTGGGGGTCTTCAGAAGGAGGCTGGATAATCACCTAGCCAGGGTTGTTTGACCCCAGCTTTCTTTCTTGCCATGGCAGGGGGTTGGACTTGATGATCTACTTAGGTCCCTTCTGACCCTACCAACTATGAAGGAAGATGGAGAAGAACTAGGAAGTAATGGAGCAGTGTCCAGGGCCAAAATTGTGGTGGAGGAGAAGAGAAGGGGGTGATTTTTGGGTAGATGATGCAAGGAACTAAGGGATGGGAAAGAGACTTGTGGGTAGGGACTATACAATGCGAGTGGGAGTTTCAAAAAGGAAAGAAATTGACGGCAGAGAGAATTAGCTTAGGAGTCTTTGGATTATCAGAAGCTGGAACCCTATATGGAGGAAATGGATCTTGGGACTTGGAAAAGGGAATCTCGGGTTTGGGCCTCCCACTACACAACTAGTGTGGACAAATTAGAGACAGTCCATTTGGGGACAACAAAAATATTAAGGGAGCTGGAGCACACAACTTCTCAGGAGAGGCTGATGGAACTGGGCCTATTTAGCCTGGAGAAGAGGAGACTGAGAGGGGATTTAATAGCAGCCTTCAACTCCCTGAAGGGTGGGTCCAAAGAGAATGGAGCTAGACCAGGGGTGTGCAAAGTCCAGCCTGTAGGATGGATTCAGTCCGCGGTGGACTCCATTTCCCAGCAGCCCCTGGATGCATCGGTGCTGAGGGGTGTGCAGGCACAGGACTATGGCTCTGCCCTAGTGCTGGAGCATGCTGTCACTGCCACAAGATCCTGGCCTCAGCCCTGGAGCCACTATCTACCCAGCCTTGAGCCCGGCCAACACTGCTTCAGCTGGTCTTGATGGAAGTCCCGCCCCCTCACTCCCACAGCTCCACCCCTTCTGGTGTCTCCATGGAAGGAAGCTACAGTGACATGGGCAGGGGCTGCTGGGAAATGGAGTCTGGCCATTGGCTGGATCTGCCTACCCCTGACAGAGACTCTTCTCAGTGGTGGCAGATGACCAGAGATCCTGGTGGATTTGGGGTATTTTCAGAAAATTTGGCATTTTTTTTTTTTTTATCAGAGAAAACAAGGCTCTCTCAGATGACAGAGCAAGAAGCAATGGTCTCAAGTTCCAGCAAGGGACACTTCAGTTGGTTATGAGGAAAAACTTTCTCACTAGGAGGGTAGGAAAACAGTGGACCAGGTTATACCTGCAGGAGAGTGGGGTGGAGACAGCAGCATGTCAACCAGAGGCAGTCCCTGCCTTCACTCTCCTGCTACCTGCCCAGCTCCCCAGTGTCCCCTACCCACCTGGGTCCTCCAGCCATACCTCACCTTGTCCCCACATAGTTTGAGGGGTGGGGTGCTGCGCAGCGCTCTAGGAAATCCTGGATGCACCCTTGGATGTGCCCATGTCTCTCATGATTTCTGTACTATGCTCTGTGTTTTTACTGATATAACCAATTTGTAGCACCATAGTCTCCATGATTTCATAAAAAGACAGTATGGATTTATCATGTTAGCTGAGGTAATTTTCAAGGGTAAAAATCAAGGATGTTTCTACCAAATCTAGTGAAAATTCTCACTCTTTCACCTCCCAGTACCATCTCGAAGCCTTGGCTTCCAGTGTCCTTGCACAGGATTCTGTATAATCAATTGAAGGTGTCTCAACCAGGTTAAACACATGTTGGTTCATGGAAATCTGTACCTTTGAGCCTGGAATAAATCTTGTCTATACCATTGACCTGTTTTCTCCTCATTTCTTGTTATCACCTACTAGAGACAGCTTGGTATTCCACATAGGAATTACTATGGACTTATCATTACCCATAGCAATAATAAGGACTCTATGGTATGTGACTTCTCAACCCTCAGTCCCATGCCTGATGACACATGCACACACATGGAAACATAGGACATCTATACACATGCCCAGCATCTGCATATGAGACTGCCCCAGCAGCCTTTGTGTCACATGTATTCAGCATCTCTGCATTTCAAAATGGTGGTGGGGGCACTTGAACTCTTCCCATATCAATGATACAGATAACTTGGTGTGCAATGAGGCTGACGGGCTCAGGGATGAAGCCCGGAGCAACTCTTTTCATACCTGGCTTACCTGTTCATACCCAGCCCATGTTAACAGTGGCAAAGCAGTGTCCCTTCCTCACATCTGTGCAAAGTACCACTGATTGCTATTCTCCCAAGACAAACCCCCGAACAAGCAATGAGATAACTCACAAAACATCCCATCCATCTGAACTGTTCTTCTCTGGTAACCCCTATACTCCCACCCCAAAATGCACACGTGCACCCACCTGCACACACCCACACACACACGCAGCAGCCTCAGCTGAGACTATGAACTGAACACTGGGCACCTATAATCTCCTGGTTCCCCATGCTTTAGATGACTGCAGTGATCATTGGACGCACCACCAAATATAGAATACAGACTTTGAATCCTTTGAAATAAATGGTTGAATCCCAAATAATTCATTTCTATTTAGAAGCAGAAATTGTTTACGGAACATAGAAATCTTTCTCTTCCAAAAATCCTTCCCATCACAACAGAAGTGACACAGTATTCATATATGTATATATTTAGCTTTAATATACAAAAACCACACAGCTAGAACACTTTAGGACTACATTTC
The DNA here is from genome assembly GCF_000455745.1 of Alligator sinensis. Taxonomy (NCBI): domain Eukaryota; kingdom Metazoa; phylum Chordata; order Crocodylia; family Alligatoridae; genus Alligator; species Alligator sinensis. The sequence goes on along the minus strand of NW_005843344.1, from coordinate 117,304 downwards.
CTGGAACACAGTGAAGAATCATCAACATTAAATACTTAAATTGTTGGAGATGACAACCCCATGAAAAAAAACCTATGCACACTTATTTTCCAGGCCTTTACCAGTGTATACTGCATGCATATTGTTTTTTGGAAAGCCCCATCAAAGAGTTTACATACTGAGACCCCCCTGCCCCTGATACAAAGCAATTTCAATAAAATTTCCATTTCAAAGCCTTTGCCAAAATAACACCGAACAAGAGCTTTTAAGTAAAAATTGGATATTATTAAAAGGCCAAAGTCCAGGTACAAAAAACATTGAATAGTTAGGTTCAAACAAAAAAGAATACAATGAAATCCTGTGTAACATAGCCTATTGATTTGATAACCAAAATCATCCATCCTGGCCTGATACAAAATTACTCCAGCTAAATGATATGGAGGACAAAAGGCACCAGAAAGGAAAGCAAGTCACAAAACAAGAAATCCACTGGCCCCGCAACAAGATTTGTTGTCCTCCAATATAGAATAATTGGAATATGTATCACACACTTGATATGGAGATGGACTTTTTTGCAGGCACTGTCTGAATAGCTTGGGTAATACGTGGTAGTTCACAATGGCCATTCAGGAAGGCATGGAGAGAGAGTGAGCGAACGCAGAAATAAATGATCCAGTGACTTTAGTGTGGTTATGATGCGTTTTTAATTGCATTAAAATTCAGTGTTGAGTAAACAGGTTCTGCGTGGTTTTGTTTTTATTGTCAAATACCCTCCTATGGAGCAGTTTCCATAAAGACGCTTTCAGCTCCTTGTTCCTTATGCTATAAATGATCGGATTAATCACCGGAGGAACCACAGAATACAAAACTGCCACAAAAAGATCTAGCGCTGTCTGGGAGCTCAAAGCCAGTTTCATGTGGGCAAAGATGCCTGTGGTCACAAACAAGGAGACCACAATGAGGTGAGGCAGGCAGGTGGAGAAGGCTTTATTGCGACTCTCTTCAGAGGGCAATCTCAGCACTGTAGGTAAGATCTGAACATATGAGACAATGATAAAAACAAAGCAGCTGGAAACTAAACACATGCTAAATACAAGAATCCCCAGTTCTGTGAGGTATGCATCGGAGCAAGACAGCTTGAGGAGCTGGGGGATTTCACAAAAAAATTGGTTGATCGTGTTGGAACGGCAGAAGGGTATGCTGAACGTGCCCCCAGTATGCAGTGCAGAATAGAAAATACAACTGACCCATGCACCAGCAGCCATTTGAATACAAGCTTTTTTGTTCATTATTGACTCGTAATGCAGTGGCTTGCAGATGGCAATGTACCGGTCATATGCCATGATGGTGAGGAATGCGAGATCAGCTGCACAAAAGAGGAAGAAGAGAAAGACCTGGGCTATACACCCACAATAGGAGATCGTCCTGCTGTTTAAGAGAGAATTGGCCATGGACTTGGGGACAATGACGGAGGTGGATCCAAGGTCAAGGATGGACAAATTTGCCAAGAAGTAGTACATAGGTCTGTGGAGGTGGTGGTCCGTAGCTACAACAAGGATAACAAGCAGGTTCCCCACCAGGGCTGCCAAGTATGTCGCTAGAAAGATGACAAAGTGTAAGATCTGCAGCTCCCGAGTGTCAGAGAAGCCCAGGAGGAGGAACTCAGTCACAGAGGTCGAGTTGGGCATCTTCCTTCCCAGGGCACTGTGCACATCCTGTATATAATAGAACAGGGGCAGTGGAAAGGAGGAGAGTAACCAACTCAGTGGCTTTGATATTCCCATCAATAATGTCTCCTTGATCTGATTGCCAAATTTCATGGTGAGAATACAGAAGAGGTCCATAATTTTTTCCCCCTTGGAAAATTTTATTTTATTTTATTTTATTTTTTTGTTATCTTGAAAAGACCTTACCTAAAATAAAGTATTCTGATAGTCCATTTAAAAACTGACCAAAATATTCACCCAGCCACAGGTTTTTAATTTTTTTATTTTTAATCTGAAAGTCTATAGTTTTCAACTGATCTCACCTGGAAATTTTCTGCTAACAAAAACAAATGTAATTTGTGAGATCAAAGATATTACATAAAAAAATGAATTCCTTGGATGTCCCATTGCCACCCCGGCCTCCCAATGACCTGTAGAACTTTATCTGAATGAACAGCAAAAACACTGTAAACGTCTTCCTTCACTCTCTTACCTTGGAATCAACTATACACAATATTCAGTATGATTTGTGTTGTCAGGTTTCCCAAGACTTATATTCCTTAATCTGCTCTGCAATTTACTGACACAAGACCCTTCACTGATGTTGCAAGCACACTACGGATGTCTTTGTTGAAGTTTTCTCATCTTGTGTCACATTCAGGCTTCCCCTGCCGAGATCCTTTGCTCTTGTCCAGTTGATCTCTCAGATCTCCTCTGCACCAACCACTAGTCTAGATCCCCAGAAGCACAGCTAACTCAGAGGTCTTTCTCTGCTCCCTCTGTCACTGAACGACTGAAGAGAATTCAACCAGGTTTCTGAGTGTGCAGTTGACCTCAACCCTGCCTCGTAGAAAAGGAGTGAAACAAGACGGCAATTTTTCAGTTATTTTCTTCTGAAGGCTCATGGGACTTGTTCCCTGAAGTACTGCACAGCTCAGAAGGAAAAGCCGAGATGTAAACAGTCTGAGCTGTATAGATGTTAGCAGAACAGCAGAGCTGTGATCTAGTTTCAACTCCTGCAAAATACAAGTCATGGGATCTCTGAGAAGGCCCTGAACTTCTCTATCTTGCTTAGTTGTCCCAGTGAGCCAGCCTGGGCACCTTAGGATGCCCGAAGGGGGGCACCAAGTTGCAATTAGGTAAGCTTCTATGTGGATTGGCAAGTCTACTTTTTAGGCAATGATAAAAGACCTCTTAGTCTCACACCCAAACTCTATGTAAAATGATGTTGAAATATACCAACAATAACCTAAGATGACAAATCAGAGTATAAGATGCAAACCCTCCCCTATTAATTCTAAATCTAAGCAGTATAATCAATACCTCAGAAAATATAAGATCCATTGATGTGGGGGTCATCACTGAGCACAGGATGAACATGAGCCTTCAATCGATGCTGCGGCTAGTAAAGCAACCAAAACGCTGGCTTGCATCCAGAGATGCTTCTCAAGCAAATCCCAGGACGTCATTCTCCCCTTGTACTCGGCCTTGGGGAGGCCACAGTTAGAGTACTGCATCCAGTTTTAGGCTCCTCAATTCAAAAAGGATGTGGAGAAGCTTGAATGAGTCCAGATGAGAGCCACATGCATGATCAGAGGTCAGGAAAACAGACCTTACGACGACAGGCTGAGAGCCATGGGACTATTCAGCCTGGAAAAGCGCAGGCTCAGTGGGGATCTGGTAGCCACCTATAAGTTTATCGGGGGTGACCACCAGTATCTGTGGGAATGTCTGTTCACCAGAGCACCCCAAGGGATGATGAGGTTGAACGGTTATAAACTACTGCAAGACCATTTCAGGCTGGACATGAGGAAGAATTTATTCATTGTCCGAGCCCCCAAAGTCTGGCATAGCCTGCCATCGGAGGTCGTTCAAGCACCTACATTGAACGCCTTCAAGAAAAAATTAGATGCTTATCTTGCTGGGATCCTATGACCCCAGCTGACTTCCTGCCTTCAGGCTTGGGGCTGGACTTGATGATCTTCTGAGGTCCCTTCCAGCCCTAATGTCTATGAAAGGCATTGAATTGAAAAATCTTAGAAGAATAATCATTAGTAAAGTCATGGTCCTGAAATTGCTGCCACGAATATGACAGACCCTCAGACCAGTTTCCCCCGATCAACATACATCCCAGGTACCAGCTCCCCTTCATTTCTGATAGACCCCACATCTACTTCCCTTGGACCCAAGGGTGACAAACACAGACAAGCCCCACATCCCACATCAAGCCCAAAAGTGTGGTCTAGTGAAGGCATTGCATGCAGCTTATGCTGTGGACTGGCCACATCTTCTCCTCGCCACATGTGTACACCTCTATCCCTATGCACCCCATGCAGTACAAACCCCACCCCAGCACCATGCACAGCATAAGATACATGGGGCCAGTCCAGCGTATGTGCTGCACACAGAAAGTAGGGCCATTCTGGGGCGCATACTGCATGCAGCATTTGCACCACACTGACTCCGCACACTGGATCCTGCGTGTTGGGTGGGTCAATGGGCCCAATCCAGACAGACCCCCAAACTAGTACACAGGGCTGGCCTGGCACAGGTGCTACATAAAGTATACTTCCCAGTGCAGCCTCATGCCATATACAGTCCATGGCAGGCAGACTCCACAGGGAGCATCAAGGGATCAGAGACTCATTCATGGACCTGATTTGTCTTGATCCTAACCTCACAGGTGCCAGAGCCTGATCTGACAAAATGTGTCTCTTGCATTCAGCATCCATGCTAACTTCCTCATCTGGGGTCTCCCAGTGGGGCCTGTGGTGGGAGTCCAGCAGCTGGAAGGGAGAACTTTAAAGATATCAACATTTCCCAAACCCAGAATCAAGACCTTTGGATTTATTTAACAAAACCAGAAGTCCCAAAATATATCTTTCTGACTTGATCAGTTTTGTCTGGACTTTCTCTCAGAAGTTGGCAATCTAGGGGGTTTGTGCATGCAACATTTTTTACCCTTCAAAACCCTAGGCTTTGATCCCACAAAGCTGTTGGCTCCAGCCTGTGCAGCAGAGTCTTTGGCTGCTTTTTGATAACATGGGGCTTTACTTGCACTGTGCTGTGCTGTACTGCAGCTGGGAGGAAAATGCTGCTGACCCCCCGCTTTATCATATTGGCTTGTACATTATGTTGGGCACATGAATTACACAGACATCCCATGAGTCGTCCTTGCAACCTTCAAGAGAAAAATGGTTTTGCTTTCCTAATGGAAGCCACCACTGACCATTCAGTGAAAGGCAGGGAGGTAAATGCCTTCTGGTTTAGAAGACAGTTTGTACCACGTCTTTGACCAGAACAGCCTTTCTACCCTTCTATCCAGTCTCCTCCAGGGATTTCTGTGTTAACAACACAAGAAGTATTCAATTATTCCTTGCATAGCCCCAGCTATAAATTAGCACCTACTTTGGCCAACAGTTCCTATCCAACTCCTTCCCTCACCATTCAAACCAGCTCCCACACCTGCAGCTTCAATAAACATTTACCCCCTCCCCAGTGATAGTTATACCCCATGCTCACAGCAGCATACAGTTGGGTAGCCCCATCGTTGCCAATTCAACTCTCAGCATGTAACACCCTTCCAGCCCATCTCGATTCAACCCAATCCCACTTGTCAGAACCCCAGTCAGGCTCTTGACCCCTACGCTAGACACCTGCAGAGCTTTAGTCACTAACATTGTGCTCTGGAATAAAAAGCAAATATTCTGTACAGAAGTGCCAGATAGAAAAATGATAGCAAGATAGTGTAGAGAGGTCTCTGTACACATCACAGGGTTTAATCTTCATTGAATTAAATAGGTTTATAAAATTTAAATTGGTTCATACTGGAGCATCACATCAGTGTTTGCACGCACTGGGTTTTTGGAAAAAAAATAAACCCTGTTCCTGGCCAGTGCGGTAGGAGAGTGAGATGTTCCTGCACTGCCCCCCATAACCTGGAGCCCCCACGCTATCCCCTGCCATGCAGCTGTGGGAGCAGGGACCTGGCCCATGGAACAAAAAACAAAAAACAAAAAAGCAGAAAGAATTCAGAAGCTGCAGCAATTCAAAGGGGTGAACTACAAAAAAGTCACAGCACCATCTAGTGGACAAAAAAGCTTATTTCATGTCTCTGAGTGCCTTTGTGTTTGCAGTCTCCTGTTCTGATCCACTACTTATTAGTGATTCATTTTAAATAATAACTAGCAACTTGCCCACCAAGAAAGATGGGGGAACGGGGGCCAGAGGGAATGAATCCCCCCCAACCAGCCTTGTGCCAGGCCACCCAGCCAGCCTCACTCTCCACGCTTTGGGTCCGAGCCCACTCACCCACTTTGGGTCTGGCCCTGCCCCATTCCTCCCATTTTGGTCCAACCCCACCCTCCTTCCCTGCCTCACCCCATTTGGGTCCAACCCTGCTCTACTCCCCTCACCCTGGTTTGGGTCCAACCTAGTTTCCCCCCTCCCCCCTGGATCGAGTTAGACCCCACCCCCCCTCCACCTCCAGTTTGTATTTGATCCAGGCCCCCTTCCATTTGGATCCAAACCTGCCCCCTACCCTACTGTTCAGGTCCACCACTGTTTCCCCTCCCCCAATTTCAGTTCAACCCTGCTCCCCACCCCTCCCCTTCCCCCTTCTTCAGGTCTGACCACACTCTATTCCCTCCCTTACACCTCCTGTGAATCTGACCCTGCCTCCCCTCTCCCCCAGTTTGTGTCCAACCCCGCTCCCCCTCCTCCCCCACCCACTTCAGCTCCAAACCCACTATGACAGACGGTCTTCCATTTTTCCTCAGCTGGCCCCACCATTTCTAAAGTGCTCATATCAATTGATTTATTTTTTTGCCTCTGTGGAGGTGGGGTAGAGGGACCCACCACACCAGAGGCTGCAGGAGAAGGTGGCACAGCAAAGGGGTTCCCATTTTAACTCAGCTGGCCCTGCCCCTGGCCACCTAACCCTCCCCCCACCACCACCAATCAGCACATGCACAGTAGGGCAAAAAAATTGTGGACAGACAAATAAAATCTTTTCTTATATTAGAATAATAAATTCAAAGTGTTAGAAGGGGCCTCAAGGGCCATTTGGTCTAACCCCCTGTCAAATGCAGGAATGTTACTCCTAAATCATCCCTGATGAGTGCCTATCCAGCCTCTTTTTGAAACCCCCCAATGACGGAGACTCCCCAACTTCCCCAGGAAGTCTATTCCACTTCCTCACTATTCTAAACACAAGGGTGCTTTTTCCCCAAAGTCTAATCTATATCTACTTTGCTAGAATCTGAAGCTAGATATCCTTCCTTATGCAGCAAGGAAGAATAGTTGTTCACCTTCTTCTTCATGGCAGCTTTTCAGATATTTGAAGACTGTTATGATCTGCCCCATCATTGCCTTTTCTGCAAGCTAAGTATGCCTAGTTCTCTTAACCTCTCCTTGCATGACTTGCCTTCCAGCCCTTTATCATTCTTTCACCTATCTCTGAACTTCTCTAACTTCTCCATTTTCCTGCTTAAAATGCAGAGCCCAGACCTTCACAAAATAGTTTAGATGAAGCCTAACTAGCACCATGTAGAGTGGAAACCATCACCTCCCATGTTTTAATCTAATACATCTGTTGTGGCAGCCTCAAACTGCATTCAGTTTTTTTCATCTACATCAATTTGCTGCCTCATGTTGAGTCTGTGATCCACCAGACTCCCTGGATCCTGTTCAACACTGCTGCCACCCAGGCATTTATAACCCAACCTGTATTTTGGCTTTTAATAATTCTTTGCTATATACAGCACCTTGCATTTATTTCTTTACAACTCACCCTGTTGTTTTTAGCCCATCTTCCCAATCTATCCATATATATTCCTATCCTATAAAGTGTTTGCAGTTCATCCCAGTTTCACCTCATTAGGATATTTACCTATATATTCTGTCTGCAAATAATTGATTATATCAATTAGTAAAATCAATTATACAATTCTTCACAATTTTGGGACTTAGATCAGGGGGTCTCAATTGCTGGGCTGCAGCTGCTGGTCTGCAACATGGTCAGCTGTTAAACCAGAAGTAGCTGCAGAACAGCAAACAATGGCCCTCCCAGAGGTCCCTTCCAAAGGTAATTCCTATGATTTCCTATAATTCTATGACCTTGCAATTGGTGGGATTTATTTTAGGTGGGACAAAGAAACATGAAATGATGCATGAAATAATACTTTTCCACTTCAACAGTGTCAATGCAAAATGATTTGCATAAAGTATCATTGTCCTTACAATACTAAAAAATTTACACCACCACCTTCATTTTTATAAGAAAGAATGATGGACCTATTATTTCTGGAGTAAAAATCTTTGCAGTAGTTTCCTGAAAGAAGCTTGGATCTCCTTGTTCCTCATGCTGTAGATGACCGGATTCATCAATGGAGGAACCACAGAATACAGAACAGCTGCCAGGAGATCCAGAGGGGACGGGGAGTCAGAGATGGGCTTCAAGTAGGCAATGCTGGCAGTGGAAAGAAACAGGGAGACCACGATAAGGTGAGGAATGCAGGTGGAGAAGGCTTTCTGATGGCCCTGCTCAGAAGGGATTCTTAACACCATGGTGAAGATCTGAACATACGACACAACGATGAAAACAAAACAGCCTAAAGCCAAACACGCACTGAAGACAAGAGCTGCCATCTCTCTGCAGTATGTGTCAGAGCAGGAGAGCTTGAGCAGCTGGGGCACTTCGCAGAAGAACTGGTTGATGGTATTTGAGTGGCAGAAAGGTATGGTAAAAGTGTTCCCAGTGTGCAGTGCAGAGTTGATAACACTAGCAGCCCAAGCACAGGTAGCCATCTGGATGCAAGCTCTCCTGTTCATTATTATCCCATAATACAGTGGCTTGCAGATGGCAATGTATCGATCATATGCCATAACCGTGAGAAGGGATAAATTTGCTCCCAAGAACCAGAAGAGACAAAACACTTGGACAACACAGCCAGAGTAGGAGATTAATCTGGTGTTCAATAGGGAATTAGACATGGATTTGGGCACGGTCACTGAGATGGAGCCCAGGTCCATGATGGACAAATTAATCAAGAAAAAGAACATTGGAGAATGAAGTTCATAGTTAAGAGTCACAGTTGTGATGATGAGGAGATTCCCCATGAGGGCTGCCAAGTATGCTGCTAGAAAGATAACAAAGTGTAAAATCTGGAGCTCCCGAATATCAGAAAAGCCCAGGAGAAGGAAATCAGTCATGGTGGTTTGGTTGGACATTTCCAGCGCATTGTGTAAGCCCTGTAAAGGAAGAACAAGGATAATGGCTAGAATCAGAGTTACAAATATAGCAGAAGAGAATCTCACATCAGAAACAGCTCATGAACAAACTGTCAGTACTGTCTATCTTTAAGTGCTGTAAAATTGTCAGCGAAAGGTATTCTTGTTGGGAATATGGTTTTTTGGGTATAAAGAAATTCCACAGAAGTCCTTATCTGTGGGCATATATATAAAACAAAATCTGGATGCAACCACTGAGGTGGGATTGTAATTCTGGTGTTGCTGGGCAATACTGAATCTCTGCCATGGGGCTTTGAATTTAATCCTGGAAAAGTGTTTCTTATAAAAATGTATTTTGCTAAACACATACTTTTCACAGTATGTGTCTTTTCTTCAAAACCATCATTTTATGAAGAAGAACTATCAGTACCGCGGTGAAGGGATAATTTGGTGTAAAAGTGCAGCCTCCAGGAGCTTTTGATTAAAAAATCTCAAGTTGCCGAAACACTACAAATCTGAACTTCCTACCAAGAACCCACACATTTCAAAGGGAGCTGTTTTCTTTACTTTCTCCCCTTTTTTCCTTTGGCCAGCTAAAGAATTTTGAACACCTTGCTATTAAGATGCTGATAGCTTTCCAGTTGAATGTCATTTTCAGGTTCTTCAATACCCCACACACCGCCCTTCTTCCCAACCAACCATATTTAATTGCAATTAAAAGCTTACTGCAGCATTCATTGAGAAGTTTTTCTCAGCTTACAATAGATCCTCCAGATTCTTTGCTTATTCTCCTGCTACTGAACTATCTAATTTCCACACACGTCCCTCTTCTTACCAACTAACCACAGCTGATTTAAATTATAAACTTACAGCAATGTGAAGTTTTTCTCAGCGTGTGATCTGATCCTGCAGTGCCAGGAGTCTTTGCTTATTTTCCCTCTCCTGATCTATCTAATTTCCCCTTTCCCTGCCACTACCAAATCTTCAGAAATCAAAGTATCTTAGTAGGAGCTATTTCCACTCCAAGACTGACCTGAGAGAAGTAGATCCAAACCAGTTTTTCACTGCAGGTGACAGGGAACTTCACTGGTTCGGAAGGTCTGACACTGCAGGCGGCGTATTTAACCACATTTCTCTTGTTAGGGCTCCTGAGACTTATTCCCTAGAGCCCAGCTTACCTCTGAAGCACAGAATCAGAAACACGCCTTCCTGGATTCATGCATTTTAAATCAGAAAAGTTTTGGTTTGATTCTTTAGTTTGATTATCTTTTATCTATTGTTTCCTACTTATCGGCCAGGATATTTTATCATCTGCGGTAAGCCTGTACAAAGTGACTAGTATTCACTTTGGATTCGGTCGATTCGGGGGGGAGGCAGTGATTCTATTCAGTGATTTGAATTGCTGTCCGAAATCAATTCTGCCAAACCTGATTCGGACATTCGTCCACTGCCAAATTGGCCGAATCTCCAAATTGAACAGGCCCAATCCCTGCCTGGTCTTCTAGTCTCATCAGTGGCCGCCCACCTGCCCCAGGGCCCCGACACCTTAAAAAAAAAAAAAAAAAAAAAAAAGGCTGCACTCTCACTGGCTCCTGACAGGCAGGGGGATGAACCCCACTGCTCCCAATACTCTGAGCTGTGTGGGGGAGGCTCTGCCTTGAGCCCACAGACACTTCAAGAGCTGCTGGGACAGCCAATGAGTGCAGGGTTATTATGTTTTTTTAAGTGTAGGTTAATCTCAAGGTTACTGTGTATTAAAAAAAGGCCCAGTGGGTGCATTTACCCAAGACACTACTGCACATTGGTTACTGCATACTTATTTAGTACTTGTATAAGTATTAAATAAATACCCAGTAACCAGAGTTAGTATACAGTAGCACCAGCAAACACCTTTTATGTGACGCTACTGTGCAGTAGCCTAATACTACTGTAACCTTTGCAGGTGCACTAGGCCAGGTGATATGCCAAATTTCAGATCCTCAAGGTGTCAGTAGCCCTGGGATCTCCCTCAGGCACAGAGACATTAATCAAAAAGAAGGCATATATACATATATATTATCAATAGAGAATAATAAAACCAGTCTTTTGAATACAATTTATCAATGTAGCCATAATTGAATCATTCTGACAGGGGTTTGTACCCTTACACCAGACTCCCGCACTGATTACATTCACCTGGTCATATCCTTTCGATAAAACAAACAAACAAAAGACCCAACAGTTTCCTTTTAGAATTAAACCTCCCCTCTCATTGTAAGAAACAGCAACACATTTATTGCTAGGATCCACCATTAGATGTTGTGAACATTAGCGGTTCTAAAATGAACACGGGCCGACAATGTGGGGACTACATTTATTGCTAGGATCCACCATTAGATGTTCTGAACATAGCACCTGTCATTCTTGAGACTCTGAACCCCCTTCATCAGGCTGGCCGGTACGCCAAAACCTCTGGGCAGATGGTACAGGTGAAGGGCTCCCTCTTATCTCTTCTGTAAATAAACTGCCTGCAAATGCTACAGAGTTAAATGTCTCCTTGCTGTGCTCACAGTCTGGCACAGGGGTTCCCCTCCCCCAACAGGTCCTTTGTTCCTGCAGCCCCGAGCCCTCCTGGCTCAGACCGACCTCCCTCCTGCAGGCAGTGGTGATGCATAGGGGGTGCACCCCCTGATGTGCATAGGGTGTGCTCCCCACTTAGATGGCGGGCAGGCAGGAGCACTAGTGCCCACCCTGCGAGTCCCAGCCAGGGAATAGGAGCACTGGATGAAGTGCCGTAGCTTCTTCTGGGAGCACCATGGCCACTTACAGGAGTGCTGTAGCTGCTTCCCAGTCAATGCCGTTGACTGCGGGGGGACCCCCACCTAGTTGGTGAGATTGGCTGGGAGGGGACTTCCACCCTGTGCAAAGAGTGACAGATCACTGCAGGGGGGGCATGTGCCCCCTGGGACTAAGGTGGCACCAGTCACCCATGCCTGCAAGGTTATGACCTGGCAGCTCCCAAACAGCCTACCAGCTGAGGCTGATGATTCCTTTTCCCTCTTCTGGGGACACCTGTGCCTGGAAACTGCACAGCTCCATGCCTAGTTTAGCAGTCTGAGGGGAAATTATCTCCTGATGGTCCTATACAGGCTCTTCCTTGTCCTGATGTCGGCTCCCAAAGCAAGTCTCAGTGCCCGTTCCAGTGAGGGGGTGGGGGTCAGCACCTCTGCCCCTCTCTCTCTTAAAGCTGAAATTGGATCCTTCTCTCCTCCTTTAGCACATTATGGGTGCTTCAATGTGCAAGCACAGCTAATCAGATCACTCAGTTTGCAGCGGGGGCTTTGATTACATTGCAAATGGTCCAATAAAAGCATGCACAGTACCTAGTATATTTTCCTGATTGGAAAAGCCATGGCACCCAGTGCAAGCATTTTCTGGCCTTTCTGCAGAGGGTACCAAAAATGGCGTGCCAACTGAGCTTGCAGCCCAGTGAGTGGTGCAGCTGTTACACTACTGTGCAGGTGCATCTCAGAAAAAAATATGGCCAAATATTTTTGCATAGTAAAAAATATCACACCGCTAAACTACACCTAGGCATGCATATAAACGTGCACCTGCGTCAGGAGCAAATCTGCTCCCTATGGGAGCATTTGAGTGCAGGGCTGTTCCTACCCGCCTGCCCTGCTTTGCCTTGCTTCAACAGCCAGAGGGATCTCCAGGCTTCCCCAGTGTCAGCCCTGGGCTGGCAGGGGGTGCAGGGGTCCTACCTGAGTTTCGGAGAGAGTGGGGAACTGTCCTGAAGTAAGGGACAGCTTCCAGTCACACAGATCTTGGGATCCCAGGCCCTCTGATACCTTATGCCTGAAAGTGGGGCTAAGCAGCAGTGGGACTGCAGGGAGAAGATGCAAGGGGGTAAGAAGCTAAACAACATATATACCCTCATGTCTCCCCTCTTCCCGGTCCAGGCGGTGCTTAACACCCCTCTGCACCCCTCTCCCCCTCCACACACACACCCCCCCCCCCCCCCCCCCTCCCCCCCGCAACACACACACACTCGGGCACAAGGCATCACTCCAAGCCAGCACCATCGAGCTGGACTGTAACCCTGGTCTCCACACAGGAGTCATGGACAGGTCCCCCACACCTCACCCCCTGTCCTCTGTGGCCCCCACTGCCTAGGATGACTGGGAGCAAATTGCTAATCTAATGCTATCTACTCTAATTCTGCACCCAGGAACAAGAAACTCCAGCAAGAACCGTGGTGGATTTCATGCAACTGTGCTAAATCCATGAATAGATGCACCCAGAGAACAGTGTTCTTATATTAGGACCAAATGTAGCATTGGAGGAAGCAATACTCTCCCATCCAGTCCTAGGATCCTATGAATATTTTGAAACAGGCAAGTGAGTTTGAGACCTTAAATCTCATTTAAAGTAAGCACCTAACTTTCCTTAGGTTTTTTTTTTGTTTGTTTGGGGGGGGGGGTTGTTTGTTTTTTAATACCTCAACTTGTTTAAGCAACGGTGAACAGATATCTATGGCCCTGATTTTTTTTTTCTTTCCCCAGTGATCTGGTAACCCTCCCTTACTAGGATCAAAATGCAGCATCAAGGCTAGGAGTTAATGAGACAGCTGTTTCCAAACCAGCCAAATGTAGTTAGTCACCCAACAATGCTAGAGCACTTTTGAATGTCCTAGCCCTCTGAACACCGGACCTCAAGGCTTTGGTGGAAAATGATGTGCTCTAACATACAAATCAATGAGAATCTGTTCTTCAATGGTATGCCTTCCTCAGCCCTGAATCATTCCTTTTGCCATTTGTGAAAAACAACCCCTCTGTCTGCATCAGAAACAAAAATGTTGCCATAAGCAGATCTACATGAATGTTCTCTTTGGGTATCCTCTTCCTTGTGGTGCAAAAGAGGCTTGTTTCATGGTTTATTGTGGGCTCAAACCTACTGAGCTTCCTAATGTGTGCAGTTCTCATCCTTGCCCTGAAACCCTGCAGTCAGATCCTGAAGGAAAAAAAAAAAAAAGATGAAGGAGCACTTGGGAGATATGGGCAAGGAAGCACGTTCTCGGATGGGAAGAGGAAGCACTTTGCTATAGCGAGGTTTAGCTAGGGTATTGCTGAATTCAAAACTTATTGACGGTAGTTAAGACAGGCTAATTCTACCAAATTTAATGTGATCAGTAGCAAAGTTGATCAGGCAATTTCCCTTAAAACACTTTGTCTTTGGAAAGTGCTGTGCTCCTATAACCAGACAAGTTCGCAAAACCTTAATCATGTCAACTCGAGTTACAGCCATTCACATATGCATGAGCTATTAGAAGGACTAGTACCCATCTGTCTGTCTACCCTCTAAAAGGAAGAAGATAATAAAAGAGATTGTGTAATAAGACACACAGTAATCCTACTGTCTCATTGTCCATTCACTTGCTGTTGACTGTTTTAATCCACTATATATTCATGATGCTATTACAATGATGATAATAATAATAATAATACATTCATAATAAACTCATAGGGTTAGAAGGGGCCGAATTCAATGAGTTGAGGAGATTGGTAGGAGAGGCATTGTGGTCCTGGAGAGTAGGGGAACTAGGTGTCCAAGACGAGTGGCTGTTCCTTAAGGAGAGGATCCTCCGAGCCCAAGGGGTGACAGTCCCAACGTGAGTCAAAGGGAACAAGAGTGTTCAAAAGCCCCCATGGCTCACCAAAGGTGAGCCATGGGGGCCCACCTTGCACGACTGAGGGTGCTGAGGGAGCTGGCTGGGGTTATTGCAGGGCCCCTGGCACGGCTCTACGAGCGATCGTGGTGCTTGGGCCAGGTGCCAGACGATTGGAAGGTAGCTAATGTGGTCCCCATCTTCAAAAAAGGGAAAAGGGAGGACCCGGGCAATTATAGGCCTGTCAGTCTTACCTCAATCCTGGGGAAGCTCTTTGAGAAGATCATCAAGGAGCACATTTGTGATGGGCCGGCATCCGAGATGATGCTCAGGGGCAATCAGCATGGATTTATTAGGGGGAGATCATGTCAGACCAACCTGATTGCCTTTTATGATCAGGTCACAAAGGCCATGGATGCAGGTGTCGCGGTGGATGTAGTCTTTCTGGACTTCAGCAAGGCCTTTGACACCGTCTCTCACCCCATCCTAATTAGTAAACTAGGCGACTGTGGCATAGATGCCTACACGGTCAGATGGATTGCAGATTGGCTGAAGGGTCGCACTCAGAGGGTGGTGGTGGATGGATCATATTCGACTTGGGGGGAGGTGGGTAGTGGAGTCCCTCAGGGCTCGGTCCTGGGCCCTGCGCTGTTCAATGTCTTCATCAGCGATCTTGATGTTGGGGTGGAGAGCAACCTGTTTAAATTCGCTGATGACACCAAAATTTGGGGGGAGGTGAGCACGCTAGCAGGGAGAGAGAGATTGCAGAAGGATCTGGATAGGTTACAGGGGTGGGCAGACAGGAACAGGATGCGTTTCAATACGGACAAGTGCAGGGTGCTGCACTTGGGTAGTAGGAACCAGCAGCACACTTATACGATGGGGAACTCCCTACTTGAGAGCACGGAGGCGGAAAGGGATCTTGGTGTCATTATTGACTCCAAGATGAACATGGGCCGACAATGCGAGGTCATGGTTGGCAGGGCTAACCGGACCTTGTCGTGCATCCACAGGTGCATCTCGAGTAGAGCCAGGGAGGTGATCCTCCCCCTCTATGCGACGCTGGTCAGGCCGCAGCTGGAGTATTGTGTCCAGTTCTGTGCGCCCCATTTCAGGAGGGATGTGGACAACATGGAGAGGGTCCAGAGGAGGGCCACCCGCATGATCCGGGGACAACAGGGCAGACCCTACAGTGAGAGACTGCGGGACTTGAACCTATTCAGCCTCCACAAGAGAAGGCTGAGGGGGGACCTGGTGACCGTCTATAAACTCACTAGGGGGAACCAGAAGGGTTTGGGGGAGACGCTGTTTCCCCTAGCCCCTGCTGGCATAACAAGGAATAATGGGCACAAGTTGATGGAGAGGAGGTACAGATTGGACATCCGAAAAAACTACTTCACAGTCAGGGCGGCTAGGAGCTGGAACCAACTTCCAAGGGAGGTGGTGCTGGCCCCTACCCTGGGGATCTTTAAGAAGAGGCTGGATACTTACCTGGCTGGACTCATTTGAGTCCCGTTTTTGTTTTTAGGGTGAGTGGTTTTGTTTGTGTTTTTGGGTTGTTCTCCCGCCCTGGCGGGGGGTCGGGCTAGAAGATCTATTAGGTCCCTTCCGACCCTGAAACTATGAAACTATGAAACTATGAAAGGTGTTCAGGAACATCTGAAAGCCAAAAAGGAAGCATACATCTAGTGGAAGGGGGGTGCTATCACCAAAGAGGATTATACCTCCCTAGTGAGGGGCTGTAGGGAGGCTGTTAGGAACGCTAAGGCAGAGACGGAACTAGGGCTAGGAACAAGGATCAAGGATAATGAAAAGTCATTTTTAAATACATAGGGAATAAAAAGAAGGCACCAGGCAACGTGGGGCCCCTTCAGGATACGCTTGACAATCTGGTGGTTGCACCAAATGAAAAAGCAGACCTTTTTAACAAATTATTTGCCTCCATTTTTCTAAGCAGGGACCGGGACTCCCCCACCGAGATTTGGGATGGACTCAGGAGTGACTCTGCCAGGCCTAGGGTCAGGGAAGACTGAGTTAGGGAACTTCTGGAGGGGCTGGACGTGTTCAAATCAGTGTGTCCAGACTCTCTCTCTCTCTCCTAGGGTGCTGAGGGAGTTGGCGGGGGTCATTGTGGGGCCCCTGGCACTGCTTTACATGCACTCGTGGTGCTCTGGCCAGGTTCCAGAAGACTAGAAGAAGGCCAATATGGACACAGGCAACTATAGACCCATTAATCTTACTTTGGTCCTGGGGAAGCTCTTTGAAAAAATTATCCAGGAGCAAATCTGGGAGGGACCAGCAAGGGGGACAATGCTCAAGGAAACCAGCATGGGTACATTAGGGGCAGGTCCTGTCAGACCAACCTGATAGCCTTCTATGATCAGGTCACAAAATCCTTGGACGCAGGTATCGCGGTGGATGTAGTCTTTCTGGACTTCAGGAAGGCCTTTGACACTGTGTCCCACCCCATTCTCATTAAAAAGTTAGGTGATGGTGGCATTGATGCCTACACAGTCAGATGGGTGGCAAATTGGCTAGGGGGCCGCACCCAGAGAGTGGTGGTGGATGGGTCAGATTCGACCGGGAGGGAGGTGGACAGTGGAGTCCCCCAGGGCTCGGTCCTTGGGCCTGAGCTGTTCAATTTCTTTACCAGCAACTTGGATGAGGGGAAGAAAAGCAGCCTGTTCAAATTCACTGACAACACCAAGATTTGGGGTGAGGTGGGCATGCTAGAAGGGAGGGATGAGATTCAACTGGACCTGGACAGGTTACAGGGGTGGGCAAATGTCAGTATTGAATCCCATCCTATTCACAAGTGCAGGGTACTGCACTTTGACAAAAAAACCCCAGCAGCATACCTCTAGGCTGGGGAACTCCCTTCTTGAAAGCATGGTGGCAGAAAGAGATCTTGGCGTCATTAGCGATTCTAAAATGAACACGGGCTGACAATGCGGGGACGCAGTCAAGTAACGCTAACCGCACTTTGTTATGCATCCACAGATGCATCTCAAGCAGGTCCAAGGAGGTGATCCTCCCCCTCTATGCAACACTGGTCAGGCCGCAGTTGGAGTACTGCATCCAGTTCTGGGCGCTGCACTTCAGGAGGGATGTGGACAGCATTGAGAAGGTCCAGAGGAGGGTCACTCGCATGATCAGGGAGCAGCAGGGTAGGCCCTATGAGGAGAGGCTAAGGGACCTGAACCTGTTCAGCCTGCACAAGAGAAGGCTGAGGGGGGACCTGGTGGTCATCTATAAACTGACCAAGGGAGACCAGAGGGGAATGGGTGAGACCCTGTTCCCCCAAGCAGCTCCCAGAGTAACCAGTAATAACGGCCACAAGTTGATTGAGAGTAGGTTCAGGCTAGACATCAGGAGGCACTACTTCACAGTCAGGGCGGCCAGGATCTGGAACCAACTTCCAAGGAAAGTGGTGCTCACTCCAACCCTGAGGGTCTTTAAAAGGAAGCTTGATAACTATCTAGCTGGGTCATATGAGCTTAAACTGCTAAATATACCTAGTTCTAGTGTTCACCCTTTTCTTTACAGTAGTTTTTTGGGTATTTCAAGACTGCTGTGATCTGCCTCTTAATTACCTTTTCTGCAAGCTAAATATACCTAGTTCTAGTGTTCACCCTTTTCTTTACAGTAGTTTTTTGGGTATTTCAAGACTGCTGTGATCTGCCTCTTAATTACCTTTTCTGCAAGCTAAATATACCTAGTTCTAGTGTTCACCCTTTTCTTTACAGTAGTTTTTTGGGTATTTCAAGACTGCTGTGATCTGCCTCTTAATTACCTTTTCTGCAAGCTAAATAGTTCTCTCAATCTCTTTTTAATATGGCTTTCTTTCCAACCATTTATCATTTTTGTACCTATCTCTGAACTTCTCTAACTTCTTCATATTCCTTCTTAAAATGTGAAGCCCAGAAACTCACACAGTAGTCTAGGTGAAGCCTAACTAGCACCATGTTGAGTGGTACTATCACCTCTCATGTTTTACAACTAATACTCCTGTTGTTGCAGCCCAAACTACATTCATATTGCTGTAGCTACATCAAATTGCTCATTCATATTGATTATGTTATCCACCAGACCCTGCAGGTCCTTTTCAACAATGATACCAACAAGCCCTTTATAACCCAATTCGTATCTGTGCTTCTGATTATTCTCCCCTAGGTGCAGCAACTGCATTTGTTTCCTTGGACCCTGTCTTGTTGTTTCTAGCCCAGCTTCCCAGTCTATCCAGATCCATCTGAATTCTATCCCTATCCTTTAAAGTACCCGCGGTTCATCCCAACTTCACAGAAAATGGATCTCCAAATAATGGATTACACCAACTGGTAAACAAAAGTCTTCCATTCATCATCTTGCAATTGATGGCATTTATTTGACGTGGCACAGATGATAAATTTGATGCATGAAACATTACTTTGCAGTTCAACAGTATTAACACAAAATGACCAAAGTCAAGTGCCATTGTCCTTACAAAGCTATATAATTAACTTACTACCTTCATTTTTTGCAAGTAGGTTGCACTCTACAATGTGAAAACAATAATTTCATGAGTTAATTATAAAATAAACATAAATAAAACAAAGTCATGAAACAAAAATGGGCGTATTGGTTTTGGAGAGGATCAGCCAGTGGAGCAGTTGCTTGAGGGCAGCTTGGATCTCCTTGTTCCTCATGCTATAAATGACTGGATTCATCAATGGAGGCACCACAGAATACAGAACAGCTGCCAGGAGATCCAGAGGGGATGGGAACTCAGAGATGGGCTTCATGTAGGCAATGCTGGAAGTGGAAAGAAACAGGGAGACCACGATAAGGTGAGGAATGCAGGTGGAGAAGGCTTTCTGCTGGCCCTGCTCAGAGGGGATTCTCCACACTGCGGTGAAGATCTGAACATATGACACAATGATGAAAACAAAACAGCCTAAAGCTAAAAACACACTGAGGGCAAGAGCTGCCAGCTCTCTGTGGTATGTGTCAGAGCAGGAGAGCTTGAGCAGCTGGGGTATTTCACAGAAGAACTGGTTGATGATATTTCGGTGGCAGAAGGGTAGACTAAAGGTGTTCCCAGTGTGCAGCACTGAATAAATGCCACCAGCAACCCATGCACAGGCAGCCATCCAGACGCAAGCTCTCCTGTTCATTATTATCTCATAATGCAGTGGCTTGCAGATGGCAACGTACCGATCATATGCCATGATAGTTAGGATTGCTAAATCAGCTGAACAAAAAAGGAACAAGAGAAAGACCTGGGACACACATCCAGCATAGGAAATTGTTCTGGTGTTTAAGAGAGAATTGGCCATGGACTTGGGGCCAATGACAGAGATGGATCCAAGGTCAAGGATGGACAAATTTACCAAAAAGTAGTACATGGGGGTGTGGAGGTGGTGGTCTGTAGTTACAACAGTGATAACAAGGAGGTTCCCCACCAGAGCTGCCAGGTATGCTGTGAGAAAGATGACAAAGTGTAAGATCTGCAGCTCCCGAGTGTCAGAGAAGTCCAGGAGAAGGAACTCAGTTACAGTGGTCCAGTTGGGCATCTTCCTTCCCAGGGCGCTGTGCAAGTCCTGGGTATAGTGGAACAAGGGCAGTGGTAAGGAGGAGAGTAACAAACTCAATGGATTTGATATTCCCATCAATAATGTCTCCAAATGTCATGCTAAGAATGTAGATCTTCCATTTTTTGGCCTATGGATAATTTGATATTAATAAATTACTTTTCCCTAACAAGACCTTACATAAAAGGAAATATTATGATCTGAAATTCTATAATTTATCCAGGTCACCTAGACAATGTATGCTGGAAAGAAATACATATGAAATTAAATATATTGCATAACATTAGATTGCCTTAGGAGTCCTATTCCCAACCCACCCTCCACACTACTCCCAATAAGCTGTATAAGTTTATCTGAATTAATAGCAAAAACATTGAAAATGTCTTCATTCGCTCTTGTAGCTTTGAATCTATAATACATACAATGCAGCATGATTTGTGTGGCCAGGTTTTCCAACTTTTATATTCTTAAATCTCTTCTGCATCTTACTAAGACAAGACACTTCACTGATGCAGAAAACGGACTGAAATTGTTTTTGTGGAAGTGTCCTCACCTCATGTCATATTCAGGCTTCCCCTGCCGAGATCCTTTGCTCTTGTCCAGTTGATCTCTCAGATCTCCTCTGCACCAACTACTAGTCTAGATCCCCAGAAGCACAGCTAACTCAGAGGTCTTTCTCTGCTGACTCTGTCACTGAATGACTGCAGTAAATCCAGCCAGGTTTCTGAGTGTGCAGATGACCTCAACCATGTCTTGTAGAAAAGGAGTGAGGCAAGACAGCAATTTTGCCGTTGTTTTCTTCCAAAGGCTCATGGGACTCAATCCCTGGAGTACTGCACAGCTCAGAAGGAAAATCCCAGATGTAAACAGTCTGAGCTGTACAGATGTTAGCAGAACAGCAGAGCTGTGCTCTGGTTTAATTCCACACACAACACAAGCCATGGGATCTCTGAGAAGGCCCTGAGCTTCTCTATTGGCTCTGTTGTCCCAGTTAGGCAGACTGGGCATCTCAGCATGCAGGGAGGCACCAAGCTGCAGTTGGGTTATTTCCTATGCAGTTTTGCCTGCGAACATAACTTGAAAATAAATGTCATGTTGTAATGTGTGAAAAAAATAATTATAAATATAATTAATGTATTCCATAACTCGGACAAACATGCTTCATTGCAAGGCATCATGTTGACGATATATTCGCTCATCAATCATTAGTAGGGTCCTGTTCTGAATCTACTGTCATGAATATGACAGCCCCTCAGACCACTTTCTCCTGAGTCGTATGCAAACAGAGTCCCAGCTCCCCCTCATTTCTTCCACCATCAGCTTCCCTTGAACCCAGCAGTGTCAAACCCGGAAGGACCCCATATGACACATCAAGCCCACAGGGCTGGTGTAGTGGAGGCACGCATGCAACGTGCATTGTGGACTGGCTACATCTGGTGCTTGCACCATGTGTACAGCTCTAGCCTTGCACACCACATGCAACACAAACTGGCCCCAGCACCATGTACAGCATAAGATGTGAGGAGCCAGCCTGCGGCACATGCTACCCACAGCAGGTCACTGGGGGTGCATACTACATGTGGCATTGGCGATGCATAGGGGATGTAGGCGGGTGCATGTGCACCCCCTGAGATTGAGGGTGCACCCCCTGAAAGAAGCACTGCCAGTGCCTGTGGGTAGTTGCCACTTCCCAGTGCCCCCTGACTGACACCAACACTGTCAACAGTGTCTGTGGATGGATCACCAATCGCCGCCCGCCGCTGGCCACTGCCAATACGGCTGGTGGTGTCTGCGGGTGGACAAAGACAGTGGCCAGAATCAGAGTTACAAATATAACAGGAGGGAATCTCATGTCAGAAATGGCTCATGAACAAACTGCCAGTACTGGCTATCTTTAAGTGCTGTATAATTGTCAGTGTAAAGTATTATTGCTAGGAATATGATTTTTTTAGTATAAAGGGATTCTACAAAAGTCCTTATCTGTGGGCATATATATAGAAAACCAAACCACCCAAAAGATAATATTTCAGGACAAAACAATATTTAGAATTATGAATATCGGTTATGCAATATCTCAGAGGGTTTGCCTTTTGATTGCTTCATGCTCCTCATTTCACATCTCACTATGAAACCATCTCTCTTCATCAAGTTGGCAGACTAGAGTGTGGCACTTTTATTTGATTTTTAATAGCAACAACAGGAAAAGCAAGAACCTCAGCAAACATCAAGATCAGGCACACTGAACACAGCAGTTGTGACTACAATAAGAAGCTGGTCAATAAAATGCTAGCACCCTGCTTTCCTCTTCCCTGGTATATACAGCATAAGAATAGACAGCATCCTAAGTGTCACCTCGTCTGAAATGAATCTACACTGAGTTCTCCCTGCCATGTGGTTATTAGCTGATTTACATGATCCTTATCCACATCTGGACGGTCATCTCTATGCCATGATAGGCCAATACAATCCTCCTATTATGTCCACATTGTGTTATTGATCTTTGTCATTTGGGTAGAAGAACTTTAAGCTCTTTTGGGCAAGGGATGCTTCTCATTATGCATTTGCTCATCACATTTCGTTGGGTTCCCCAACCCTAATTTGAGAGACACTCGGATATGTAAAAGACATTTTCAGGGGATCAACTGCAGGGCTTACTGAGTTCTCCCTCCATCAGGCATTTTTCTGGAAAACAAGAAAATCTGGATGCAATGACTGAGGTGGGATTGTAATCCTGGTGTTGCTGGGCAATACTGAATCTCTGCCGTGGGGCTTAGAATTTAAGCCTGGATGGATATTTCTTATAAAAATGTCTTCTCTTAAAGACATAATGTTTTGCAATATGTATACAGTATTTCTTCCAAAGCATAAGTTTATGTAGAACAACTAAAAATCAAATATATGTGTAGGAGTTGTTGATATGTTGATAGATTTCCAGTTGTGTCTTTTTTTGGTTCTGAAATACTACACACGTCCCCCTTGTCACCAACCAAACACAGTTACTTGCGATGAGGATCTTACTGCAATGTTCTTTGTCAAGTATTTCTCAGCTTGTGATCAGATCCTCCATTGCCAGGATTGTTTGCTTATTTTCCTTCTACTGATTTATCTAATTTCTCTTTTTCCTGCCACTACCAAATCTTCAGAAGTCACAATATCTTAGTAGGAGCTTTCTCTTCACTCCAAGCCTGAACTGGCAGATGCAGAGCCAGTTTCTCTCTGTAGATGACAGTGAACTTCACTGGTGTGGAAGACATGATGCTGTAGGAAGGTGATTTATCCACCTTTCTCTTCCTTGGGCTTCTGGGACTTATTTGGGGACACTAGGTAAGGCACTCTTGCAAGATCTGAAGGAACGGTTCACCTTCAGTGTGAGACAGTGGCGATGCGTAGGGGGTGCTCAGGGGTACACATGCACTCCCTGAAAGCACCAGTGCACCCCCGACTGGCCATGCTTGCCACTTAGGGGGCGGGCAGGGGGGCAGGTGGGAGTGCCGATGCCCCACCCCTGCAAGCACTGGCTGATCGCAGAGATCGGCTGTCATGGGATTGGCCACGTGGGGGAACCCCCTCCAGTTGGCAGGATCAGCTGCAGCAGAACACCCCCACATTTGGCGGGACTGATTGCAGGGGGGGCATGTCCTGACCAAGGCAGCACCAGTCACCTATGGTGTGACAGGAAATCCAGGGTCTCAATTGGATGACTCAGGTGCCTGTACATTAATGCCAAGAGCATGGGGAACAAACAGGAGGAGCTAGACCTCCTACTCTCCAGTGGGCATTACGAGCTAGCCCAGCTTACCTCTGAAGCACAGAATCAGAAATAAGCCTGCCTGAGTTCATGTATTTCAACATTTTGATTCTTTTGTTTGTTCACTTTTTATCTATTGTTAACTGCTTCTGGGCCAGGATACACATCATCTGGGGGCCAGATTAAGACAGGCATCTAAAAAGTCAGTAAAGTTTATAGTCACATTTAGGAAAGCTATTACATAAGTTAGCTGGCTCAGCTTCATAGCATTGGTGGTATTGTCAATACTTTTAAGATCAACCTACCTACTTTTTAGCTATAACAGTGCCTCTGATATAGCTGGCGCATTATCTTTTAACTTTTATGCCATGTACTTCTCCTCTGTGCTCCAGTAAATGTGTCACTATATCCATCTTGTTATTTTTCAGTTGCTTTGATTTTCTTTAATTTCAGAACAGTGAATCCTGGGATAGGCAAAAAAGTAGAACGGACTGAGACATGAGATGAGATGTTCAGTGCTCGGTTCCCTTAGGCTTTGTGGAAAATCAAAGTCTAAAATGAAAACAAGCAGAGACAGGCAACAGGGGCTAGTGAAGGCAGGCCAGGATGGCTGAGACTCAAAAAATCAGTACTCATCTCTGCAAATAGATCACTTCACATGCCTGTGGTCACCCTGTTCCACTCTGGGACCTGCAGGGTGACAAGGGAGGCTGGAGGGAAAATCATCATGCATTGTGCAGTTAGACTCGGGTCAGTCATTCTGTCTGGATCAAGCCGATCAGGAATTTTGTGACTGTACTAAATTACTCTTACCTTGTTTCCTGGCAGGCCACAGCCTCAAACCTCGATCCTCAACCTGCCCAGCTCAGCTGCTCATGCTAGCCTGCAACCTCTCCAGCTGACCATTCAGGCTGGGGAAGCCTGTCCAGAAACCTCTATCAGGGCCTGGCTATTTGCCCATTCTCTTGGTCAAATCAAAGTGGCCAGTCACTCCCACACTATACTCCACCTCCATATAAACTCCTGACCTGGACCTGGAAGAGTTTGGACAACAGGGACTCGGAGGGCTTTCCTGTCATTGCAGCTTGTGCCTCTGTCTGCTCTCTCTGGGTGCATCTGCATGTGCAATTAGGGTGAAAACTCTGGTGCAGTTCACAGCACATTGAGCAGGGGTGGAGCAGCCCCATGCTGGCACAGGGCCAGGGGGGCCAGCCCTAGGCTCTGGAGGGCATCATCAGGCAGCCCAGGGGCTGGCTGAGGCATGCAGGTGCTCCAGTGTGGGGCTAGCCATCTACATGTGCATTGTGGTGGCATAAACTACTCTGGTGTAAGATAAAACTTGTCCCAGACCATACTAACCTATGGTGGAGTTAATTAATTGACTGCAACCTAATATGGGCACACATGTAGATAGCAATGTTTAATGCAAATAGCAATGTTACTTAGTCAGCTCCACAGTAAAGCACACACGTGGCTGCACACTGTTTGATTTCCTGGCTTGTCGACTTGGATGGCTCTTGGACTCCACTCCTTGCCTGATCCTCCTGCTTCCTGATTCAGCTTCCCCCACAGACCCATTCTCAGATAGACGGCCTGGCTCATTCCTGGAATCAGCTCACTAAGTCAGACCCCAGTCGGCCCCTTGAACACCAAGGGACCCCCAGATCTGGCAGCCTCTGGCCCAGTGTGACATTTTCAGAGAGTAGCCAGAGTTGAGTGCCCTGAAAGCTATAAGACCAGAAGCAGAAACTGCAGCTCTCCCAAATTATACGGGCTCAGGGAGAGCTGTCTTAAGTGTAGCTGGCATTCCTCATCATCTTAATCCAACCTAAAGAGGTTAGGGATTCTTAAAGAAATCATCTCTGTCCTGAAAATGTGTCTGACTCATAGCTACATGTCAGGTGTCCTCAAACCAGGCAGACTGGAGGAAGAGCCCACCTCTTTTCCAGCAGCCTCATACTCAGAGCACTTCCTCAGTAGTCTGCCTGACACTCAATAGGTGAATCTAGCCTTTTTTAATACACATTAAGGAGTCGCTAAGAAACCATGCCATTTAGTTAATGTGCATTAAAACAAGCTAAGGTGCATTAAGCATCACTTAAAAACTCTGGGTATCTGTACATGAGCAGGGAGACTGCTCTGATGCGCTGTTATTCCACTGCATCAGAGCTGACTCAATTAATCAAGACTGCTGGACTGTGAAAATTCCCATGCTCCAGCAGCCTCCCACATCTCGTGTATCAGCGCCGCTGCACTTCCAAATGGTGGCAGGGGCGCTTTATCTAAAGCTCCTTCAACTTTATCTAAAGCTTGTTGAGCGAGCTTTAGATATAGCACTCCTGCTGCCATTTTGAAGTGCGGGGATGATGATATACAAGATGGTCTGGGAGCTCTAATTACAACAGCTCTCAGAGCATCTCTAATTAAAGCACACTTCCATGCCCTACTCCCAGAGCACTTGTATAAAACCCCTTTGCTCTTTATTTAATGTTCATTAAAACAGGCTAATACGCATTTTACTAGTACCTCACAATGGAGGGTGCATATATACAAGCACCAAGGCTCCTCCAATGTGCTGGAATTCCAGCATGTCAGAGCAGACTCGATTAATGAAGTCTGCTGGACACGGCAATTGCCGCGCTTCAGCAGCCCCCAGCATCTCATGTATCAGTGTCCCTGTGCTTAAAAATGGCAGCAGGGGTGCTTGAACCGAGGCTCGTTGAATTAACTTTAATTCAAGCACCCTCACTGTCATTTTTAAACATGGGGAGGCTGACACAAGAGATGCGGCGGTGCTCTCGGAGCCACTCTGCTTACAGCACCGCTCCCCCCACCCCCCCAGAGCATGTGTAAAAGTGTGTGGAGATACTAGATTTAATGTGTGTTAACTAAAGAATGTTAATGCATGTGTAGTGCTCAGAAATTAGGGTATCTGACTCCAGAATCATCTCAGTCAAGGGAGGTTTGAACCCGCATCAACCTCTTCCAGGAATTGAATCCCATCATAAATAAGAGTTTATGTGCTTAAAGCCAATGAACAAATGCATTGATCAAATTCTGAATGATTAAAAAAAAATGGCTAATCCCAATGACTTCAGTAGGATGATTACTTGATATTATTCTTCTGTTGTAGGTTGACACTGTAAGTCCTCCACTTCTAAAATGCCTTTCCATTGTACTAGATTTGACACAGCATTCATGTTTTTATCCACTTGGGTTTAACAAGAAAAAAAGCACCGGTTAGACCCTAGATGCATATTAACACATGACTAAACATCCAGGAGGCAGAACCAGAATTAAAATAGTTTTTTATCTGGGGACACACCCATCCAGAAATCTACAGAAACTCTCTTCTTGCCATTTACTATTGAAAGGAAATACTGATGATGCCATCTATAATTCCTGGTCCCAAAAATCTCCATTCAAAAAAATATTCCCCTCTGTCAGCATCCCTTCCATGGACTATAAGACAAATGTGGATGTTTTCCAAAGGCATACATTCCACAGAAATTAATTATCTGAAGTGCTATAACTTTTGAACAAGAAAATTGGATTACTCCATAATACCTTTCTTAACAGTGGGCCATTGAGGAACAGCCTATTGCAATTAGCTGGAGGGAAAGCAAGCAACTCACACAAGCTTCTTAAGTGAATGTCAAGCCAGAGAGGAAGCATATTACAGTATAGGAACCTGAATCTTAACAGTGGGCCATTGAGGAACAGCCTATTGCAATTAGCTGGAGGGAAAGCAAGCAACTCACACAAGCTTCTTAAGTGAATGTCAAGCCAGAGAGGAAGCATATTACAGTATAGGAACCTGAATCCTCTCCACATAGCAGAGATGGCCTCAGTTCAACAGTCCAGCAGCCTTTCTATGATCAGGTGACTCATCAACTGGATGAGAGAGAAGCTGTTGACATCATATACCTCGACTTCCAGAAAGCCTTTGGCCTGGTATCCCACGAGGTACTGATCAGAAAACTGGGAGATATCGGGCTCAACTGTGGGACCATCAAATGGGTGTAAAACTGGTTGCAGGGCAGGACACAGAGAGTCCAAATGAATGGATCGGTATCATCCTGGTGAGATGTGGGCAGTGGCATACCCCGGGGTGAGTACTTGGCCCAGTGCTGTTCAATATCTTCATCAACAACCTGGATGAGGGGGTGAAAAGCCCATTAGCCAAGTTCGCAGATGACACCAAGATATGGGGTTGTGTGGACACACCCGCAGATAGGCTGCAGATACAAGCAGACATAGACAGGCTGGCATGTTGGGTTCAATGCAAGGAAATGCAAGATGAGGTTCAATGTAATCAGATGAGGTTCAATGTAAAGAAATGCAAAGTGTTACACGGGGAAGGAAGCCCCTGCCCCCCCCCCCACCCCACCCAGAACACCTACAGGCTGGGCATTGCTAACTTGACCAGCACTACAAATGAAAAGTATCTGGGGTAACAATAGATCCCAGCATGAATATAAGCCAGCAATGAGATGCAGGAGCCGCTAGGGCCAATAAAACTCTGGCGTGCATCAATCGATGCATCTCCAGTAAATCCAAAGAAGTGAGTCTCCCACTTACTCAACATTGGTGTGGTCACAGCTGGAGTATTGTGTACAGTTCTGGGTGTTGCACTTCAACAAGGACGTGCTAAAGCTTGAGAGGGTCCACAGAAGGGCCACCTGCATGATCAGGGACTTGCAAGGCAAGCCATATGAAGAGAGGCTGAGGGATCTCAGACTCTTCAGCCTAAAGAAAAGAAGTCTGAGAGATGACCTGATTGTGGCTTACCTCTGTATCAGAGGCGTGCATCAGATGCTCAGTGAACAACTGTTCACCAGGGTGCCCTGGCTGAAAACTAGAAACAATGGCCATAAACTCCTGGAAGATAGTTTCAGTCTGAACATTAGGAAAAACTTCTTTGCAACTAGGGGGGGCCAGACAATGGAACAAGCTTCCCTCAGAGGTGGTGCAATCATCTACCCCAGAGGTCTTCAAGAAAAGACTGGATGGTCACCTGGCTGGGGTCATCTAACCACAGATGTCTTTCCTGCTCATGCAGGGGTCTGGACCCGATGATCCTTTGGGGTCCCTTCCAGCC
Source organism: Alligator sinensis (assembly GCF_000455745.1). Classification (NCBI taxonomy): domain Eukaryota; kingdom Metazoa; phylum Chordata; order Crocodylia; family Alligatoridae; genus Alligator; species Alligator sinensis. Next base: position 88,320 of record NW_005843344.1, on the reverse strand, counting down.
CTACTATTCTATAAAACAAGTGTCAAAAGGCCCTGCTGTCATTGAGCCAAGGTCCTATAAAAAGTAACAATTGAAGGGCTGGCATGGAGCAGAAACTAGACAGTTGCAGAAGAGCAACAGCAAGGAGCCAGTATGCAGGAACAGAAGAAACTACTGCCCAGATGACTCTGATTCAGCTTCAGCCTTCAGTTAGTCAGAGGTCTAAAAGTGGAAGTGCAGTCTGAGGGGAAGCTCTGAGTACTCCAATTTGCCCCAAATTATTACAAAGCTAACATTCTTGGAATGGAAGGACACTCTGGGTGTGTCTACACATGCAGGCACAGGTGTTTGCAGCAGCTCAAATAGAAGTGGTGCAAATCTGAGCCAGGGCTTTTTACCTCGGTACACATGCCTAGCCATTCACTTTGTTGTGGGGCAAATAGTGCAACTTGGGGCAAAATAACCCTGCCTGGCACCTCCTGGATCTGCAACCAGAGGCAGCTAGAGCTGGGGGTCAGCACCTTTGCTGCCCCCAGCAGTATAAAAAGCTGCCCTGTCCTGGCCCCATCAGTACAAAAAGCTGGCTTGTTTAGTAGCTCAAGGCTACTCACTCTCAGGACTTTTGGGGGACAGCCAATTGGTACCTGTGGACACTACCCCTCATGCCAGCCGGACTGCTGAAGCATCCCTGAGAGTTCCCTGCGCAATTTACCCACTGGAGCAGTCTGGCAGTGGGAGCTGCTGCCTGGCTGTGACCTGTTGCACACCCGCCAGACCTGGAGGGGGACTGCCCCGCACACCCAATGGAGCCAGCTGCCCCTCTGGACCAGCTGCCAGTGGGGTGTGGCTGCAGAGTTGGTCAACTGAAAAAAATCCCTGATAAAAAAAATCCTAAAGTCACTCTGTAAAATACCCTGAAATCCATGTTCCTCCACAATTAAAACAAAAGACCACTAGAGAGAGAGCGAGACAGCGATCAGTTGGGCAATGTTTTATTGATACATCTACAGTGTTAATGCCATTTGGAAGCCTACCAGTGTCTCTGTCGTCATAATACAGTGAATTCTAAATACCTATATGTTTTGCTGCACCCTCCTCCCCAACAGTGGCCACAACCCCCAAACCAGGGGTAACAGCCCCCAGAACAGGGGCCAAATGGCTCCCACAAGGGCTACCATCCCCTCCTGCATGGCCCACATGCCCCACTCCAGCTTGCTCCCCAGCCCCCCGGATTCCTGCCCTGCCTGGACCCATCCCCTGCATGCTCCTACAGACCCTCCAATGGCTACCCCATTCAGCCACACCCTCACCTGCTCCCCCAGACCCCCCAATGGCTGCCCCACCCAGTCCCATCCTCTCCTTGCACCTCCACCCCCCAATGGCTGTCCCCCCCGCCCAGCCTACACCACTTAAAAACAAATAATTTTAAAAAGTTTCTACTCACAGGAAGTAGCAGGGGCTGCAGGAGCTCTGGGGCCTCCTGGTAGATCCCCTGCCCCTGCAGCAGGGGGCAGCAGGGTCAGGGCTGGGGCCACTGTGGCTGTCACCCTTCCCCATGCTGTGTGTGTGGGAGGGGGGAGGGCAGTGACCCCGACAGAAGTTGCTACTGCTGGTGAGTGTTTGGGGGAGTGGGTTGGGGTTTTTTAATTGCTGGGATTGTGGGGCCGGGTGGGGAAGCAACCGCTTTTTTCCACTGCAGGTCTTTTTGACCCCTTGATATCCAGGGGTCTAATTTTGCCCCCGCATGTGGCTTTGAGGTGCTGCAATGTGCACGTGCACGTTCATCTGGACCCGCCCGCTGAGGACACAATCCACAAAAGTAAAATTAAATCAAGTCTGACTCTATATCATGATACAGCAGTCACTTAGCTGGGACAAGGCGCATCTAGAGTTCTGGTTTCTTCTCATAGGACAGAAGGTATTTAAGACACTCCTAGACAAAGCCTACCAAGTGCCCAATTCTAATTCTCTCAATCTCTCCTTGCATGACTTGCCTTTCAACCATTTATTACTTCTGTCACCTATCTCTGAACTTCTCTAACTTCTTTGTATTCCTTCCTAAAATGTGAAGCCCAGAAATTCACACAGTAGTCTACGTGAAGACTAACTAGCACCATGTCGAGTGGTAATATCACCTCCCATGTTTTACATCTAATACTCCTGTTGTTGCATCCCAAACTGCATTAATATTTCTGTAGCTACATCAAATTGCTGATTCATATTGAGTCTGTAATCCAGCAGACCCCCCAGAACCTTTTCAACACTCATACCACCCAGCCATTTATAACCCAATTTGTATCTGTGCTTTTGATTATTCTCTCCCAGGTGCAGCAACTTGCACTTATTTCCTTGGACTTCATCCTGTTCTTTCAAGCCCAGCTCCCCAATCTATCCAGATTCATCTGAATTATGTTCCTATCCTCGTAAGTATTTGCACTTTATTCCAGTTTCACATCAACTGGATACTTACCTGTATATTCTGACATCGGAATAATTGATTATGTTAATTAGAAAACAAAAGCCATCAATTCTTCATCATCTGGCAATTGATGACATTTATTTTAGGTGGCACAGATGGTAAAATTGATGCATGAAACATTACTTTCCTGTTCCAACAATGTTAACACAAAATGAACCAAGCTAAGTGTCATTGTACTTAAAAGCTACAGAATTAACCCACCATCTTCATTTTTTGTAAATAGGTTGCACACTATAGTATGAAAACATGAATTTCATGATTTAATTATAAAAGAAACATAAGTAAAGTCATGAAACAAAGATGGACATATTGCTCTTGGACAGGATCAACCTCTGGAGCAGTTGCTTGGGGGCAGCTTGGATCTCCTTGTTCTTCATGCTGTACATGACCGGCTTCATCAATGGAGGCACCACACAATACAGAACAGCTACAAGGAGATCCAGAGGGGACAAGGAGTCAGAGGTGGGCTTCAACTGGCAATGCGGACAGTGGAAAGAAACAGGGAGACCACAATAAGGTGAGGAATGCAAGTGGAGAAGGCTTTCTGCTGGCCCTGCTCAGAAGGGATTCTGCACACTGCGGTGAAGATCTGAACATATGACACAACGATGGAAACAAAACAGCCTAAAGCTAGAAATATACTCAAGACAAGAGCTGCCAGCTCTCTGCGGTGTGTGTCAGAGCAGGAGAGCATGAGTATCTGGGGCACTTTGCAGAAGAACTGGTTGATGGTATTTGAGTGGCAGAAAGGAAGAGTAAAGGTGTTCCCAATGTGCAGTGCAGAGTAGGTGACACCAACAGCCCAAGCACAGGCAGCCATCTGGACACAAGCTCTCCTGTTCATTATTATCTCATAATGCAGTGGCTTGCAGATGACAATGTACTGGTCATATACCATAACTGTGAGAAGACACGCATTTGCTCCCAAGAAGCAGAAGAGACAAAACAGTTGGGCAACACATCCAGCATAGGAAATCCACCTGGTGCTCAATAAAGAGTTAGACATGAATTTGGGCATGGTCACTGAGATGGAACAAGGTCTAGGATGAATAAATGTATCGAAGAGTAGTGCACTGGGGAATGCAGGTTGTGGCTGAAGGCTACCATTGTGATTATTAGGAGATTCGCCATCAGGGCTGCCAGGAATGCTGCTAGGAAGAGGAGGAAGTGTAAGATCTGCAACTCCCAATTGTCAGGAAGCCCCAGGAGGAGGAATCCTTTCCCTGTGGTTCTGTTGGACATTTTTCTCCTTGGTGCCTTGTGCAAGGCCAGTGAAGGGAGAACAAAGGCAGCGATCAGGGTCAGAGCAACACGTGTACAAGGGAAGCTCACATCACTAGTAACATCTCAACCAAAATGTCAAAGGTGCCCATGTGGGACTGCTGGGAACAGTTTAGTGGATAGCAGGTTTTCTGTTTGTTTGTTTGTTTTTCTTGTTGCACGTATTATGTTTTCCGTAGAAGTCGTTGCTTGTGGCCATACCTCTATAAACACGAAGCCGTCTAAAAATAATATTTCAGGGAAAAAAGAAGAAAATTTAGAATCATTTTAATTCATCCTGTAATGCCTCATGGAGCATCTTCTTTCATTGGTCCATTTCCCCTTTTCCTCCAAGGACTCGCTATGAATAAACTCATATCCCCTCAGCAAACTGGTGCACTGATGAGATATAGCCAGACCCAGGAACCAGCCGGGGAAGAAGAGTGGCCTGAGGTGTTGAAACAATTATCTATGAACCATCAGAAACAGCACTTCCAAAACAATCATCCATATGCTCTTTTTAGCAGGAAGTAATTCTGCATTTGATATTTTCCTAACAGAAACAAAGGCAAGAACTTTGTCCCCCACATCCCCCCTGGATCAGGCCAGTCCTTGCCCCCAAGCACCCTCAGTTTGTGTCCAACCCCGCTCCCTGCCCCCCCCCCTTGCCTGGCTCAGGACTAACCCCACCCCACCCACTCCCTCCCACCCTCTTTGGGTCTGACCCTGCCCCTACTCTCCCCTGTTCAGGTCTGACCCTGCTCCCCCTCATCCCCACCCTTCAGCTCCAACCCCACTATGACAGAGGGGCTTAAGCTTTACCTCAGCTGGCCCACCATTTCTAATGTGCTCATGTCATTTTTATTTATTTTCCCTCTGTGGAGGTGGGGTGGAGGGAGCCACTGCACCAGGGGCTGCAGGAGAAGGTGGCACAGCAAAGGGGCTCCCATTTTTACTCAGCTGGCTCTGCCCCTGGCTGCCCAACCTGCCCGCCAATCAGCACATGTGCAGTAGGGCAAAAGCTTTTCAGACAGACCAACAGACAGACTAAGCCTTTTATTATATTGTAATAATGAAGTCAAAGGTTTAGAAGGGGCCTCAAGGGGCATGTTGTCAACCCCCCAGTACAAATGCAGGAATGGAACTCCTAAACCATTCTTGATGAGTACCTATCCAGCCTCTGTTTGAAAATCTCCAATGATGGAGACTCCACAACTTCCCCGGGAAGTCTATTCCACTTCCTCACTATTCTAAAAACAAGGATGCTTTTTCCCCAAAATTTAAGCTACATCTACTTGGCTGTAATCTGAAGCTTGATATCCTTCCCTATGCAGAAAGGGAGAATAGTTGTTCACCCTCTTCTTCTTGGCAGCTTTTCAGATAGTTATGATCTGCCCCTTAATTGCTTTTTCTGCAAGCTAAGCATGTCTAGTTCTCTTAACCTATCCCTGCATGACTTGCCGTTCAGCCCTTTATCATTCTTTCACTTATCTCTGAACTCTCTAACTTCTCCATATTCCTTCTTAAAATGCGGAGCCCAGACCTTCACAAAATCCTTTAGATGAAGCCTAATCAGCACCATGGAGAGTGGAAACCATCACTTCTCATGTTTTAATCTAATACCTCTGTTGTGGCAGCTCCAAACTGCATTCAGTTTTTTTCAAGCTACATCAAGTTGCTGCCTTATGTTGAGCCTGTGATCCACCAGACTCCCCGGATCCTGTTCAACACTGCTGCCACCCAGGGATTTATAACCCAACCTGTATTTTGGCTTTTGATGAGTGTTTCCTAGGTACAGCACCTTGCATTTATTTCTTTACAATTCACCCTGTTGTTTTTAGCCCATCTTCCCAATCTATCCATATCTATGCTTATAATATAAAGTATTTGCAGTTCATCCCAGTTTCACCTCATCTGGATATTTTTATATATTCTGCCATCCAAATAGCTAATTATACCAATTATTAAAATAAATTCTACAATTCTTCATTATTTTGGGACTTTGACTAGATCAGGGGTTCTTAATCCCTGGGCTGCAGCTGCCAGTCTGCGCCATGGTCAGCAGCCAGACCGGAAGTAGCTGCAGACCGGCAAACCATGGCCCACCACAGCTGGGTTGAGTGGCCCTGGCCCCTTCTGCTAGGCCCACGGCAGCTCACGGTTTGCAGCACCACTGTCCTGGGGATGGTGGTATCCTTACCTGTCTGCCAGCCAGAAAATCTGTCCGCAGTCCTCTGTGACTGCTGGGCCATGGTTTGCCAAGCCACAGTTAGCCGGGTCATGGTATAAAAACTTTGGGAACACCTGAACTAGATGACATCTTTTGGTCCCTTCCAATGGTAATTACTATGATTTTCTATAATTCTGTGACATTGCAATTGGTGCGATTTATTTTAGGTGGGACAAAGAAACATTGATGAATGAAATAATACTTTTCCACTTCAACAGTGTTAATGCAAAATGATCTGCATAAAGAATCGTTGTCCTTAGAATACTACAAAATGAAGCCCACCACCTTCATTTTTATAAGCAGGTTTCACATGATAGTATGAAAGCAATTCATCACCAAAAATATATGTATTACTAAAGTGAAGTATTGAAAGAATGATAGACCTATTATTTCTGGAGCAGTTTCCTCAGGGCAGCTTGAATCTCCTTGTTCCTCATGCTGTAGATGACCGGATTCATCAATGGAGGCACCACAAAATACAGAACAGCTGCCAGGAGATCCAAAGGGGATGGGGAGTCAGAGATGGGCTTCAAGTAGGCAATGCCAGAAGTAGAAAGAAACAGGGAGACCATGATAAGGTGAGGAATGCAGGTGGAGAAGGCTTTCTGCCAGCCCTGCTCAGAGGGGATTCTCCACAATTCAGTGAAGATTTGAACATATGACACAACGATGAAAACAAAATGGCCTAAACCTAAAATCACACTGAAGGGAACAACTGCCAGCTCTCTATGGTATATATCAGAGTAGAAGCGCTTGAGTAGCTGGGGCACTTCACAGAAGAACTGGTTGATGGTATTTGAGTAGCAGAAGGGTAGACTAAAGGTGTTCCCAGTGTGCAGTGCAAAGTAGATGACACCAGCAGTCCAAGCACAAGCAGCCATCTAGACACAAGCTCTTCTGTTCATTATTATCCCATAATGCAGTGGTTTGCAGACAACAATGTATCGGTCATATGCCATAACCGTGATAATGGATAAATTTGCTCCCAAGAAGCAGATGAAACAAAACACTTGGGCAACACATCCAGAGTAGGAGATCGACCTGGTGTTCAATAAAGAGTTAGACATGGATTTGGGCATGGTCACTGAGATGGAGCCAAGGTCCATAATGGACAAATGAATCAAGAAAGAGAACATGGGAGAATGAAGTTCATAGTTTAGAGTTACAATTGTAAGGATGAGGAGATTCCCCATCAGGGCTGCCAATTACGCTGCGAGAAAGTTAACAAAGTGTTAGATCTGGAGTTGCCGAATATCAGAAAAGCCCAGGACCAGGAATTCAGTCATGGTGGTTTAGTTGGACATTTCCCTCTTCACACATAGTGCAAGGCCTGTGAAGGAAGGACAAGAATATTTGCCAGGATTAATGTTACAAATATAACAGGAGGCAATCTCGTATCAGATACAGCTCATAAACTAACTGTCAGTGCTGACTTTAAATGCTGTAAAACTGTCAGTGGAAAGTATTATTGCTGGGAGTATGTCTTTTTGAGTATAAAAGAGTTCCGCAAACATCCTTAACAGTGGTTTTATATATATAAAACCAAACCACACAAAAGAAACTCTTTCAGAACAAAACAATGTTTATAATTATGAATATTGATTATGCAATATCTCAGTGGGTTTGCCTTTTCATTGCTTCATGCTCTCATTCACCTCATTTCAGATCTCACTATGAAACCATCTCCCTTCATCAAATTGGCAGACCAGAGTGCGGCATTTTGTTGTTGCTATTAAAAATCAAATACAAGAAAAGCAAGAAGCTCAGCAAACATCAAGATCAGGCAACACAGCACTTGTGTCTACAATAAGAAGCTGGTCAATAAAGTGCTAGCACACCCACCTTTCTGCTTCCCTGGTATATACAGCATATACATAGACACCATCCTTAGTGTCACCTTGTCTGAAATGAATCTGAATAGTGCCTGCCATGTGGCTATTTGCAAATTTATATGGTCCCCATTCCCATCTGGACAGTCATCTCTATACCATGATAGGCCAATGCCATCCTTCTGTTATCTCCACATTGTGTTATTGATCTTTGTCATTTGGGTACAAGTCCTTGAAGCTATTTTGGGCAAGAGAGGATTCTCATTATGCATTTCTTCTTCTCACTTTGTTGCATCCCCCGACCCTAATTTGAGAGGCACTTGGAAATGTAAAAGACATTTTCAGGGGGATCACCTGTGGGGTTTATGGAGATCTCTCTCCTCCAGGCATTTTTTTGTGGAAAACAACCAAATTTGGATGCAATGACTGAGGTGAGATTGTAATTCTGGTGTTGCTGGGCAATACTGAATCTCTGGCGTGGAATCTCTGGCGTGGAATCTCTGGCGTGGCTTAGAATTTAAGCCTAGAAAGATGTTTCTTATAAAAAATGTATTTTGTTAAACATATACTTTCTCACAATACATGCATTTTCTTCAAAACCATCAATTTAAGAAGAACTATCAATACGGGTGTGGAGGAATAAATTGGTTTAAAATAGGCAGCCTCCAGAAGCTATTGATTGGGGAAAAAAAAATCTCAAGTTGCTGAAACATTGAACTGTATGGGTTCTTGATGGCAATTTCAGCTTTCTAAAGGGAGCTCCTTTCTTTTTTTTTTCTTTTCTTTTTTCCTTTAACCAGCTGAAGAATATCGAGTACCTTGCTATTAAAATGCTGAGAGCTTTCCACTTCAATGTCATTTTCAGCTTCTTAAATACCCCACACACTGCCCTTCTTGCCAACCAACTATATTTAATTGCAAGTAAAAACTTAAGCAAAGAATCTGGAGGATCTATCTTAAACTGAAAACAACTTCATAAAGAATGTTGCATAATTTTCCCTCTACTGATCTATCTAATTTCCAAACGAATCCCTCTTCTTACCAACCAACCAACCCCGTTGCTGTATGTTTATTATACAAATTAATGTGAAGTTTTCCCAGCTTGAGATCTGATACTCCAGTGCCAGGAATCTTTCTTGTTTTCCTTCTACTGACCTATCTAATTTCCCTTTTCCCTGCCACTACCACACCTTCAGAAGTCAAAATATCTTAATAGGATCTTTCTGTCTGCCCCAAGACTGACCTGACAGAAGTAGATCCAAACCAGTTTCTCTCTGCAGAAGACGGTGAACTTCACTGCTTTGGAAAAACTGATGCTGCAGGAAGGTGATTTATCCACATCTCTCTTGTTAGGGCTTCTGGGACTTATTCCCTAGAGCCCAGCCTACCTCTGAAGTACAAAATCAGAAACAAACCTTCCTGGATTCATGTATTTTAAGGCAAATAAGATTCGTTTAATTCTTTACTTTGATCATCTTTTATTTATTGTTTCCTACTTCTGGGCCAGAATATGTGTCATCTGCGGTAGGCCTGTGAAAAGTGGCTAGTATTCTTTTTGGATTCGGATTCGTCCGGTTCAGGACAGTGATTCAATTCAGTGATTCAAATCACTATCCTGAATCAATTCAGCCAAATCTGAGTTGGAGATTCAGCAGCTGCCATATTGGCTGAATCTCCAAACTGAACAGGCCTGATCCCCCGCCTGCTCTCCCAGCCCCATCAGTGGCCACCCCACCTGGCTCCAGTGTCCCAGCACCTTAAAAAAAAAAAATAACCTGCACTCACTGGTTCCTGCTAGGCAGGGGGGTGATCTCCAGAGCCCCACCAGTACCCCGCGCTGTGTGTGTGAGGGGGGGAGGGGCGAGGCTACAACAGCTGCTGCAGCAGCCGATGAGTGCAGGGCTTTTTTTTTTATTTGTAGGTTAACCTCAAAGTTACTGTGCATTAAAAATAGGTCCAGTGGGTGCATCTACACAAGACACCACTGCACAGTGGTTACTGCATATTTATTTAGTGCTTGTATAAGTGAAGTATTATATAAATTCACAGTAACAAGAGTTACTACACAGTAGCACCAGCAAACACCTTTTAAGTGACACTACTGTGCAGTAGCCTTATACTACTGTAACCTTTGCTGGCGCACTAGGCTGGGCTATATGCCAGATTTCAGATACTCAAGGTGCCAGTAGCCCTGGGATCTCCCTTAGGCAGATCTGCTGATGGGTGTCCATGGGAGTGGGTTTGGCCCTCACCCTCACTGCCCAAGCATATACTCCAAGCCCAATGAACAGATGGGTTTCTTTATTATATATATAACTATATACAGGAAGAGAAAGAGATTAATCAAAAAGGAGGCATATATACATATATATATTATCAATAAAGAATAATAAAAGCAATCTTTTGAATACAATCTAGTAATGTAACCATAAGCGAATAATTGTAATACAGGGGTTGTTCCCTTACAGCAGACTCCCGCACTGATTACACTCGCATGGTCATATCCTTTTGATAAAATTAAAGTTTCCTTTTAGAATTTAACCTCCCCTCTCATTGTAATAAATAGCAACACATTTATTGTGAGGATCTGCCACTACATGGTGTGAACACGGCTCCTGTTCTTCTTGAGGCTCTGAACTCCTTCCATCATTGCCGCAGCCACTACTGGGAGTGTTGCGGCCACTTCCAGGAGTGCCGTGGCTGCTTCCCGGTCAATGTGATCAGCTATGGGGGAACGCCCCCTCCCAGTCGGCAAGATTGTCTGTGAGGGGACCCCCAATCCACCTCCCAGTTGCTGACTGATCACTGGCATGTCAGCTCCTTGAGCAAGCCTCAGATCCCATTCCAGTGGAGGAGTGGCGGGGCTGCGCCTCTGCCCCCGTCTCTCTCAAAGCTGGAATTGGATCCTCCTCTCCACCTTTCCCACATTATGGGTGCTTTAAAGCACAAGCGCAGCCAATCAGAGCCCTCAGTTTGCAGTGAGGGCTCTAATTACATTGCAGATGGTCCAATAAAAAGCACGCACGGTGCATAGTGTATTTTCCTGCTTGGAAAAGCCATGACACCCAGTGCAGGCATTTGCCAGCCTTTATACAAAGGGTACTAGACATAGCGGGTCCACCAAGCTTGCAGCCCAGCTATCTATACAGCTGTTACACTGATCTGCAGTAGCATCTCAGCACAATATGGCAAAAAGTGTTGCGTGGTAAAAACTATCAACCCACTAAACTGCACCTGGGGTCATATATACATATGCACCTGCATCAGGAGCAAATCTGCTCCCAGTGGGATCAGTTGAGTACAGGGCTGTTCCTATCCACCTGCCCTGCTTTGCTGCCCTGCAGCAGCCAGGGGGAGCTCCAGGCTTCCCTGGTGCCAGCCCTGAGCTGGCATGGGGCGCAGGGGACAGGCCTGAGTTTTGGAGAGAGGTGGGAACTGTCCTCAAGTCGGGGACACCTCTCAGCTGCATGGGTGTTGGGATCCCAGGCCTTCTGATGCCTTATGCCTGGCAGTGGGGCTAAGCAGCAGTGGAACTTCAGGGAGAAGATGCGAGGGGGTAAGAAGCTGGACAACATATACACCTTGTACTGCATGCCAGAAAAAAACTAATTAAAGTGCTCTGAGCTGGGGCAAAGTCCTTGTCTTCTGAGCAGATCTGAAAGCAGCAGAAGCTCACATGTCCCTGCTGCATTGGGATACCAAAATCAGCCTTCCCTTGAACCGGGCTGGGAACAGCTCGGGCTGCACCCTATGTATGTATACCCCTTTTAAATTGAGCAGTGCTGCAGTGGGAAGAGGAGGAACCAGGCTCAGACCCACCAGCCAGCTGGGGGACCTCATTTAGCAGGATGAGGGCATGATCCCTCCCCGACCCACCCTTTGCAGGTCTGGCCTTCGATCCTTTTTGTTACATGTGATCTTCATTTCCCACCTAGGCATGCTGAACATGTTTTTAACAAACCCTACAGGAAAGGCCTGGTGCTGCTTGCCCCTTGTGTCTCACCTCTCCCCAGTCTGACCAGTGCTTACCACCCCTGCCCACTCCCCACACTCGGGCACAAGGCATCACCCCAAGCCAGCACCATCGAGCTGGACTGAGATCCTGATCTCCACACAGGAGCCATGGACAGGTCCCCCTAACTCCACCCCCTGTCCTCCATGGCCCTCTCACTGCCAAGGATTATTTGGAACAGATTGCTAATCTAATGCCATCTACTCTAATTCTGCACCCAGGAACAAGAAACTCCAGCAAGAACTGTGATGGAGTTCATGCAACTGCTAATTTCATGAATAGATGCACCCAAGGAACAGAGTTGTTGTATTAGGACTGTATTATAGGAGGAAGCAATACTCTTCCTTCCAGTCCTAGGATCCTATGAATGTTTTGAAACAGGCAAGTGAGTCTGAGACCTTAAATCTCATTTAAAATAATCACCTAACTTCCTTTAGGGGTTTGTTTGTTTGTTTGTTTGTTTGTTTGTTTGTTTTTTAAACCTCAACCTGTTTAAACAGCGGTGAACAGATATTTATGGCCCTGATTTTTTTTTTTTCCCAGTGATCTGGTAACCTTCCCTTACTTTGATCAAAACACAGTATGAATACTTGGAGTTAATACAGTTGTTTCCAAACTAGCCAAATGTAGTTAGGCACCCAACAATGCTGAAGCACTTTTGAATGTGCTAGCCCTCTGAACATTGGATCTCAAGGCTTTGGCGGAAAATGATGTGCTCTAGCACAGATCAATGAGGCTCCGTTCTTCAATGGTATGCCTTCCTCAGCCTTGAATCATTCCTTTGCCATTTGGAAAAAACCCGCTCTGTCTGCATCACAAATAAAAATGTTGCCATAAGCAGATCTACATGAATGTTCTTGTGTATCCTCTTCCCTGTGGTGCAAAAAAGGCTTGTTTCATGGCTTACTGTGGGCCCAAACTGAGCTTTCTAATGTCTGTAGCTCTCATCCTTGCCCTGAAATCTTGCAGTCACAGCCTGGAGGGAAAAAAATGATGAAGGAGCACTTGGGAGATATGGGCAAGGAAGCATGTTCTCATAAGGAAAGAGGAAGCGCTTTGCCATACCGAGGTTTAGACAGGATACTGCTGTATTCAAAGTTTATTTACAGTAGTTAAGACATGGGCTAATTCCAGAAAGTTTAGTGTGATCAGTAGCAAAGCTGATCAGGACATTTCCTTTAAAATACTTTTTATTTGGAAAGTGCTGTGTTACTATAACTGGACAAGTTCACAAAACCTTAGTCATGTCTGTTAGACCCCGACTCCATGTGGCACCCAACGACTGGGGAGATGATGGTCCAATTGCCCAGGGTTCCTGTTGCTCATTAGCCAGAGCAGGGCAGGAAGCAAACACCAGCACACACTGCTCACAACAGCTTTATTCAGAACGGAGATGGCTTCGGGTGAGCTCCCTCACCGACCAAATGTGGGGAGCAGCCCTGAACAACAGTTCTTTTCAATATTTATACACCCTGGTCTATACATATATACATGGATTCCACCCATGACCTTCCCTTGGTTCCACCCATTTCTCCTCCCATCTCCAGCTCCACCTGTTTACTGTTTGCTTCCTTAGCTTGGTATTGCCTATGCGTTTCATTCATTTACATGCCTCTCTGCTAAGAGCGCATGCATAAAACTTTTGACCCCTGTCTTCTTTTGATCACTTTGCAGTTTCTCACTGGTTCTTGCTGGTTTTCTTGCTGACTTCTCCATCTCCAAGGCTGTATCTTTGCTCTTGTCTCCTGACACTAGTTGCTTAACACATCATGCACTTTGCACTCTATCCTTTTGTTACAATCCGTTTACTTAAGCACTAGCTAAGTTAGCTTTTAATATGTCAAGTAGCCTTGTGACCAGCAGCTTTTCCTGAGGTTACCTTTGAATATATCATCCAGCCTTTTGACCAGCAGCTTTTTGCTGAGACACAGGTAAAAGCCTTCATTTAGCTGCACACTCAGCACTCCCCAAATTCCCTATCGTCACTCCAACATCCGAAATCCATATCGTTACCCTAACAATGTCAACTCGAGTTCCAGCAGTTCACCCGTGCATGAAATATTAGGAAGACTAGTACCCTTCTGTCTGTCTACCCTCTAAAAGGAAAAAAAAAAAAAAAAAAGAGAGATTGAGTAATAAGACACACACCAATCCTTCTGTCTCAGTGTCCATTCACTTGCAGTTGACTGTTTTAATCCACAATATCAATTCATGATGCTATTACAATGATAATAATAATAAACTCATAGGGTTAGAAGGGGCCTCAAGGATCCTGTGGTCCACCCCCTGCACAAATGCAAGAACAGTACTCCTAAATCATCCGTGACCTCTGACTATCCTCTTTTTGAAAACCTGAAATGAAGGAGACTCCACAATGTCTCTGGGCAGTCTATTCCACATCCGCACTGGTCTAGAAACAAGGGTGCTTTTCCCCCTGAAATCTAATCTAAATCTACTTCGCTGTCATCTAAAGCTTGATGTCCTTCTCTATTCAACAAGGGAGAACAATTGTTCACTCTCTTCTTTACAGCAGTTTTTCAGATATTTCAAGATTGCTGTGATTTGCTTCTTAATTACCTTTTCTGCAAGCTAAATATGCCTACTTCTCTCCATCTCTTCTTAACATGATTTGTCTTCCAAGAATTTATCATTTTTGTCACCTATCTCTGAAATTTTCTAACTGCTTCATATTCCATCTTAAAATGCGAAGCCCAGAAATTCACACAGTAGTCTAGGTGAAGCCTAGTACTATCACCTCCCATGTTTTACATCTTTTTTAGCAAGCTTTTGGGTTTAAAAACCCTTCGTTAGGCTGGGGAAGCATCTGCAGTTGGTGTGTGCTCTTCCTGGCTTTTAAATCAAAATGCTTGCTATGAAAAATGTTTCCAACCATTTAAGTTGGTCTAATGAAAAGTATCAGATTCACCCAAAGAACCTTGTTTGCCTGTGTCCTTAGACCAACACAGCTACAATGTACCTGCTTGTTTTACATCTAATACTCCTGTTGTTGCAGCCCAAAACTGCATTAGTGTTTCTGTAGTTGCATCAAATTGCTGGTTCATATTGAGTCTTGGACCCACCTTTTCAACAATGATACCACCCAGTTATAACCCAAGCTGTATTTGTCCTTTTGATTATGCTCCCCTATGTGCGGCAACTTGCATTTATTTCCTTGGCCTTTGTCTTATTGTTTCAAGCCCAGCTTCCCAATCTATCCGCATCCAACTGAACTCTATCCCTGTCCCCTAAAGTACTTGCACTTCATTCCAGTTTCACATGATCTGGAGATTTGCCTGTATATTCTGTCATCCGAATAATTGATTACACCAATTAGTAAACAAAACTCTTTAATTCTTCATTCTCTTGCAATTGATGGGATATATTTTAGATGGTGCAAAGACCCTAAAATTGATGCATGAAACATTACTTTCCCACTTCAACAGTGCCAACACAAAATGATAAAAGCCAAGTCTTTGACCTTACAA
>NW_005843344.1:63210-73036 GCF_000455745.1 Alligator sinensis | reverse complement strand
TGTTCCTCATGCTGTAGATGACCGGATTCATCAATGGAGGCACCACAGAATACAGAACAGCTGCCAGGAGATCCAGAGGGGACGGGGAGTCAGAGATGGGCTTCGTGTAGGCAATGCCACCAGTGGAAAGAAATAGGGAGACCACAGTAAGGTGAGGAATGCAGGTGGAGAAGGCTTTCTGCCGGCCCTGCTCAGAGGGTATTCTCCACACAGCGGTGAAGATGTGAACATACGACACAACGATGAAAATAAAACAGCCTAATGCTAAAAACACACTGAAGACAATTGCTGCCAGCTCTCTGTGGTATGTGTCAGAGCAAGAGAGCTTGAGCAGCTGGGGCACTTCACAGAAGAACTGGTTGATGATATTTGAGTGGCAGAAGGGGAGACTAAAGGTGTTCCCCGTGTGCAGTGCAGAGTTGATGACACCAGCAGCCCAAGCACTGGCAACCATCTGGACGCAAGCTCTCCTGTTCAATATTATCTCATAATGCAGTGGTTTGCAGATGGCAATGTACCGGTCGTATGCCATGATGGTGAGGAATGAAAAATCAGCTGAACAAAAGAGGAACAAGAGAGAGACCTGGGACATGCATCCAGCATAGGAAATTGTCCTGGTGTTTAGGAGAGAATTGGCCATGGACTTCGGGACTATGACAGAGATGGATCCAAGGTCAAGGATGAACAAATTTACCAAAAAGTAGTACATGGGGCTGTGGAGGTGGTGGTCCATAGTTACAACAGTGATAACAAGGAGGTTCCCCACCAGAGCTGCCAGGTATGCTGCGAGAAAGATGACAAAGTGTAAGATCTGCAGCTGCCGAGTGTCAGAGAAGCCCAGGAGGAGAAACTCAGTTACAGTGGTCCAGTTGGACACCTTCCTTCCCGGGGCACCGTGCAAGTCCTGGGTATAATAGAACAAGGGCAGTGGTAAGGAGGAGAGTAACAAACTCAGTGGCTTTGATATTTCCATGAATAATGTCTCCAAATTCCATGGTAAGAATGTAAATATTCCAATTTTTGCCTCATGGAAAATTTGATTTTAATAAATTATTTTTCCATGGCAAGACGCTACATAAAATAAAATATTTTGATATTCCATTTAGAAAGAGAAGAAAATGTTAGCCCAGCCATGAATCAGGATTTTTTTTTTTTTTTTAAATCCAAAAGTCTATAATTTATCTATCTGACCTAGAAAATGTATGCTGGAAACAAATACATGTGAAATAAAAGATATATAAAATTTGACTTCCTTAGCGTTCCTATTCCCACCCCACCTTCCACCCAACTCCCACTAAGCTGTATAACTTTATCTGAATTAATAGCAAAAACAGTGAAACATTCTTCATTTTTCATTCACTCTTTTAGTTTTGAATCTATGCTACATAAAATGCAGTATGATTTATGGAGCCAGGTTTTCCAACTTTAATGTTTTTAATTGTCATCTGCATCTTCCTAAGACATGAGACTTCACTGATACAGAAAACTTACTGAATTTGTTTTTGTGGAAATGTCCTGATTTTGTGTCATATTCAGGCTTCCTTTGTTGAGATCCTTTGCTCTTGTCCAGTTTATCTCTGAGCTCTCCTTTGCACTGTGGTATAAAAAAAAGCAAAGGCCTTAAACTTAGATAAAAAAAAAAAAAAACATTGTAAAGATAAAACAAAAGGTGTTGTGTAAAAGTGTGGGCTAAGAAAAGAGGAAGAATGTCTGGCTTTGTGGTAATCAGCGGTTACTGAGACGGCAAGAAAAGAGTGTTTTGTAATAAAGAAATTAAAATAATGTTTTTGTAATTGTTACTGCAGCTAGGTTCCTAAAAAAATCACTATATGTTCATGTGAATTGTAGGTGGCTGTTAGAAAGGTGTATAAGCCTTTTGCTTTAACGTTTAAGGAGGGAGCCCCCTCCAAGTGCATGGTGAATCCATTTCACTTTGAGCCCCTCCTACAGCTGTAGCTCTAGCCAAATTAAGCTTCTGCTGACCTGACCCAAAAGTCTGCTGCGTGCGTTTTCCACGACAGCACTGACCACTAGTCTAGATCCCCAGAAGCACAGATAACTCAGGTCTTTCTCTGCTCCCTCTGTCACCGAATGACTGGAGTAAATCCAATCAGGTTTCTGAGTGTGCATCTGACCTCAACCCCACATTGTAGAAAAGGAGTGAAGCAAGATGGCAATTTTGCTGTTGTTTTCTTCCAAAGGCTCATGGGACTCGATCCCTGGAGTCCTGCACAGCTCAGACGGAAAACCCAGATGTAAACAGTCTGAGCTGTACAGATGTTAGCAGAACAGCACAGCTGTGCTCTGGTTTAATCTCCCTCACAACACAAGTCATGGGATCTCTGAGAAGACCCTGAGCTTCTCTGTCCAGCTCTGTTGTCCCAGTTAGCCAGCCTTGGCACCTTAGCATGCAGGGAGGCACCAAGTTGCAATTGGGTTAGTTCCTATGCAGTTTTGCATGAGAAAATAACATGAGAATAAATGTCAGGTTGTAAGGTGCAAAAGAAATAATTTTAAATATAATTAATATATTCCATAACTCAGATAAACAAGCTCCATTGCCAGGCATCACATTGACAAACTATTAGCTCAGCAATTATTAGCAGGGTCATGGTTCTGAATCTACTGTCATGAATTTGACAGCCCTTCATATCACTTTCCCTTGAGTCATATACATCCCAGGTCCCAGCTCCCCCTCATTTCTTCCACCATCAGCTTCCCTTAAACCCAGCGGTGTCAAACACAGATAGACCCCATATGCCACATCAAGCCCACAGGGGTGGTGTAGTGGAGGCACTGCATGCAACGTGCATGGTGGACTGACTACATCTGGTGCTTGCACCATGTGTACAGCTCTAGCCCTGCACACCACACACAGCACACAACAGCCCCAGCACCGTGCACAGCCTAAGATGTGAGGGGCCAGCCTGTGGCACATGTTACCCACAGCAGGTCACTGAGGGTGCAGATTACATATGGCATTGGCAATGCATAGGGGATGTACATGGGAGCATGTGGACCTCCTGAGATTGGTGGTTCACCCTGTGCAAGAAGCACCGCCGGTCCCTGTAGGCAGTTGCCACTTGCCAGTGCCCCCTCTCCCCCAACTGTCAACACTGTCAACAGTATCTCTGGCCGGTCGCTGATCGCTACTGGCCGCTGCCAACATGGTCTGTAGGCAGTTGCCACTTGCCAGTGCCCCCTCTCCCCCAACTGTCAACACTGTCAACAGTATCTCTGGCCGGTCGCTGATCGCTACTGGCCGCTGCCAACATGGTTGGTGATGTCTGCGGGTGGTCAGTACTTGCCACTCCCCCTGCCCTGCCGCTGACACTACCATGGCTACCTGCAGGAGCTCCCCATTTGCTGCCATCACCCCTGCCTGCAGGCAGTCACCATTCTCCCACAGCTTCCGGGGGGCACGTGTCGTTCGTGGCATGTTGCATTTGCACCAGGCTAGGTGTGTCTATACGAGATTCTAGGTCAGTGCAGCGATGAGTTACGGCGATATTGTTCATCCCTGTGGCAGCGTAGTGTTGGCAGGCCCTAAACATGATGCTGCCGCTACTGTGCAGTAGCAATGAGCTACTGAGCACTACCTCATTGCTACTGCACAGTAGGGTTTGAAATGTTCCATGCCCCTTCAGGACTGTGCGGTCATGGTGGGTACTGCATGTTCATTTAGTTCTCATTAAAGCAAGTAGTACATGACTGCACAGTAAAAACTGCCCACGTCTGGGGCAGACCTGTAGCTGACTGCACACTGGATCCTGCGTGCAGGATGGGTCAATGAGCCCAATGTAGACAGACCCCCAGTCTAATACACAGGGCTCGCCTGGCACAGGTGCCACATCAAGCATATATCCCCATGCAGCCTCATGCCACGTACAGCCCATGCCAGGCAGGCTCCACAAGGAGCATCAAGAGATCAGAGACTCGTTCATGGACCTGATTTCTCTTGATCCAAACCTGACAGATGCCAGAGCCTGATCTGACAATGTGTGTCTCTGTCCTTCAGTCTCCATGCTAACTTACTGTACTGGCAGCTCCCACTTGGGACAGAGGTTGGTTGGAGTCCAGCAGCTAGAAGATTTATGGTGTTTGGAATTCGCTCTCTTCATGGATGTTCCTATGGCCAGAAACTATGATCCCATCATGAGAGAAATTTTCAAGTATCAGCCTTTCTCAATCCCCAGTTTGGGATTTATTTTATTTTTTCATGAACCAAACAGTCCCAAAATATTTCATTTTGACCTTATCAGTTTTGTCTGGAGTTTATCACAGCAGTTGGCAATCTAAAGCCCATGACACCATTGTATCCACCCTGTGGAGAAAGGTCTTTTGGTAACAGAGGTCTTTTCTTACTCTGCACTGTGCTGTACTGCAGCTGGGCAGCAAAAAAAAAAAAACAGCACTGATGAAAAGTGGTAGTAGTCACCTGGTTTTGGTATCAACCTAGTTTTCACCAGAGCTGGGTCAATCTCACCTAAAAATGGAAAATGTTGGTGATCCCCTGCTCTATCATATTGATGTGTCCATTACATAGTGTTACACAGATATCCCAATAGCCCTTCTTGCAACCTTCAAGAAAAAAAGTGGCTTTGTCTTCCTAATGTGAAAGCTATCACTTTCTGAATGCATGTTTGATTGGGAAGCTCCTTGATATCACAGTTATAATTCTTGACCACCATCTCCACAGCCCCATGCACTTCTTCCTGATGAATCTTTCTATCCCAGACCTTGGAACTATCTCTGTCACCATCTCAATATCCTTAGCCAATTCTCTGCTGAACACTAAGTCCATGTTCTGTGCTGGATGTGTCATCCAAGTCCTTTTCTTCTTGTTCTTTCTTGCAGCTGACTTCCCTTTCCTCACCATCACAGCACATGATAGATGCACTGTCATCTGCAAAACACTGCACTATGAGACAATCTTGAACAGGAGAGCTTGCATCTAAATGGCAGCCAGTGCATGGATTTTTGTTTTTCTATATTCTGCCCTGCACAGTGGTAACATCTTTAGTGTATCTTTCCCAGAAGCTAATATCTTCTGTGAAATCCCTCAGCTAATCCAGCTCACTTGCTCTGTCTTGTACCATACACACCTTGAGATAATTGCTGTTGGTGTTTGCATAACTTTAGATCTGTTTTCTTTTCATAATAGTATCATACATTCAGATCTTCAACACAGTTCCCATCTGAGCAAGGACAGCACAAAGACTTCTCACCTTCCTTCCTCACCTCATTCTGGTCTCCTTGCTTATAAGCATGTGTACCTTTCCCTATATGAAACCTATCTCCAGCTCCCTATCAGCTCTAGACCTCATAGAAACCATGATCCATTCCATGCTGGATCCAATAATCAATCCAGTTATGTACAGCAGTGGGGAGGGAAGAAGTAGGAGGGTTGTGGGGGGGGGGGTGCAGATTGAGGGCCCAGCCCTACCCCTATCCCCACTCCCTCCCTCACTGCTGGGGCTTCAATCGCTCCCACCAAAGGCAATGAGGAGGGGAAAACCCTGCACTGCCTGGGCAGGGAGGGAACAGAGTCAAGAGCGGCTCATCTTGGGGCATGGGAAGTTGAGGCATGCAGCCCTGGAGGGCAGGGGGGGCATGTGCCCCCAGATCTGTATTCAGGGGCTGCATCCATGCCTCACCCTATCCCTCCATAGTCTGAAGGGTGGTGTGCTGCACACCACTTTAGGAAATCCTGCATCCACTCATGGATGATCCCATTTTTATCATGACTTCTGTAGTATGCTCTGTCTTTACTGATATAATCAACTTGTAGCATAATTGTCTCCATGATAACCAGATATATCCATGCCATCCTTTTATGAAAGCTGAGGTAATTTAGAAAGGTAAAAATCTAGACTACCTCTACCAAATCTAGTTCTCATTCTTGCTTTTTCCAATCCCTGGTTTCCAATGTCCTTGCACAGGATTCTATGGAGTCTATTGAAGGTTCCTGAACCAGGTCAAATGCATGTTGTTCCACGGAAACTAAAGCTTTGGGACTATGCACTGCCAGTCAGAGCATGAATAAAGCCTTACGGACAAGCAGACTAAGGCTTTTATAATATTAGAATTTTTACCTAACCTGGTCAGATTAAATGTAGGTTAAATAACTGTCAGGGGCATACTTAATCTTCAGTCCTTACTCATGCTCTATTTACATTAGACCTGTGAGTCTACTGCAGAAGCAATAATCCTGAACACTATCATACAATCAGCATTGAAAATGACCCTAAGGATTTTCTGACCCTAACTAATCTTGCCCAGTTCCATCAAATTTTTCTTATACAGGTTACCTTTCAAAGAATTTATTATTACATTTGTTGTCCACCTGGATACCCCCTCCAACTTCTCCCTTTCCTTCTTAAAATGTGAAGCCCAGACCAGTATTAAGAAGTGTCACTGTCACCTCAAGTGTCCTACACTTCTTAATACAGCTAAAAAAATGCATTTGCTTCCTTTACAATTGCACCAAATTGCTAATTTATGTTGAGTCTGTGATCCCCTAAAACTCCAGTCTGTATAGCACTGCTAAGGTTGGCTGACAACTGTCATGTTTCATAAGCAGAATGCACATGACATTATCTTATTATATATCTTAATTACATCATTTAATTATAGATCTAAAGAAACAAAGGAGTAAACCAAACCCATGAAGTGAAAAGGGACATCCTGTTCTTGGAGAGTATCCAACTTTGGAGCAGTTTTTTCAGAGCATATTTGATCTCCTTGTTCCTCATGCTATAGATGAATGGATTTACCATTGGAGGAACCACAGAATACAGAACAGCTGTCAGAAGATCTAGAGATGATGGGAAGTTGGAGGTGGGTTTCATGTAGGCAAAGATGCCAGTGGAGATAAACAGGGAGACCACAGTGAGGTGAGGAATGCGGATGGAGTAGGCTTTTTGCCGGCCCTGCTAAGAGGGGATTCTCCACACTGCGGTGAAGATGTGAACATACGACACAACGATGAAAACAAAGCAGCCTAAAGCTAAGATCATACTCAAGGCAACAACTGCCAGCTCTCTGCGGTATGTGTCAGAGCTGGAGAGCTTGAGTAGCTGGGGCACTTCAGACAAGAACTGGTTGATGGAATTTGAGTAGCAGAAGGGGAGACTAAAGGTGTTCCCCATGTGCAGTGCAGAGTAGATGACACCAGCAGCCCATGCACAGGAAGACCAGAACTTCACATAATAGTCTAGATGAAGCCTAACCAGCAGCACGTCGATTGGCACTATAGAAGCATAGAAACATAGAACCAAAAGGGACCTGTAAGGTCATCAAGTCCAGTCCCCTGCCATGGGCTGGAAGTTTGTGTGCTCAGATGTGCTCCTGTCCAGCCTCATCTTGAACACCTCCAAGGAGGTTGACTGCACCACCTCTACTGGGAATGTGTTCCAGATTCTGGTGAGCCTTAAAGAGAAGAAGTTTTTCCTTATGTCCTGAAATTACCCTCTATTAGTTTATGTCCATGGGTCCTCATCCTCCCTTGAGGTGCCCTCCTGAATAGTTGTTCTCCTAGTTCTTGGTGCTCCCCCCCTGATATGCTTCTAGGCAGCTATCAAGTCACTTCGCAGCCTCTTCTACTCAGCCTAAACAGGCCCAATTCTTGGAGTCTGTCCTCACAGGGCCTACCCTCTATGCCCTTAACCATACGGGTGGCCCTTCTTTGTACCCTCTCGAGCCTATCCACAGTCTTCTTGAAGTGCGGTGCCCAGAACCAGGCACAGTAGTATTCCAACTGAGGCCTCACCAATACTGAATAGAAATGGAGGAGCACCTCCCTGGATCTATTGGCCACACATCAGCTGATGCACACCACAGTTTTGTTTTCCCTTCTGGCAGCCTCGGCACACGGTTGGCTCATACTCATGTTCCACTTGATAGTGACCCCCAGGTCTCCTTCAGATGCTGTACCAGCCAGAGGACCACCACCCACTGTATAGGTCTAGTGAGGGTTCTCCCTACCCAGGTGAAGGACCTTGCACTTCTCCCTCCCTGTTAAACCTCATCTGATTTTGTTCCACCCATAAATCTGGTCTGTCAAGCTCATCCTGATCTTTGCCCTATCCTCTGGTGTGCCTGTGTATCAGTACAGCTTGATATTGTCTGCTGACTTAAGCACTGAGCTTTCCACTCCCTCATCCACATTATTAATGAATATATTGAATGGCACAGGTCCAAGCACCATTCCTACCACCTCCTCACATTTTTGTACCTACATCACATACTAAACAAAGACATTTTCCTCAACATGCCTCACACCTGTCAGTTTCCTTGAGTCTTCGTGCTCCCAACCGACTCTGCCCCTGCAGTTCTACAACAAAATCCCTTCCTTGAGATATGCTCACTCCCTTAGGTGTCAACTAAATCCAGACCCTCCTTGAGTCTGCCCACCCCCTTGGGTGAGTCTAAATCCTAATCCACCCCCTTGGGTGATTACTAAATCCAGACCCTCCTTGAGTCTGCTCACCCCCTTGGGTGAGTCTAAATCCTAGTCCACCCCTTTGGGTGACTAGTGCCCACCCACCTCTGTGGACGTGGGTTCTATCTGGAGACACAGTCTCCCCAGTTACCAATCCGCTAATAATCCTAGAATAATGCCCGCATTCTCCACCAAATAATGTTGGCTACAAATGTCCAACTCGGGATCCTTAAAACTACACCTCCAAGGAGGTTGACTGCATCACCTCTGCTGAGAATGTGTTCCAGATTCTGGTGACCCTTACAGGGAAGAAGTTTTTCCTTATGTCCTGAAATTACCCTCTATTAGTTTATGCCCATGGGTCCTCATCCTCCCTTGAGGTGCCCTCCTAAATAGCTGCTGTCCTAGTTCTTGGTGCTCCCCCCCCTGATATGCTTCTAGGCAGCTATCAAGTCACCTCACAGCCTCTTCTACTCAGCCTGAACAGGCCCAGTTCTTGTAGTCTGTCCTCATAAGGCCTACCCTCCATGCCCTTAACCATATGGGTGGCCCTTCTTTATACCCTCTCGAGCCTTTCCACAGTCTTCTTGAAGTGCGGTGCCCAGAACCAGGCACAGTAGTATTCAACTGAGGCCTCACCAATACTAACTAGAAAGGGAGGAGCACCTCCTTGGATCTGTTGGCCACACATCAGCTGATGCATGCCAGAGTTTTGTTTTCCCTTTTGGCAGCCTCGACACATGGTTGGCTCATATTCATGTTCCACTTGATAGTGACCCCCAGGTCTCATTCAGATGCTGTACCAGCCAGAGGACCACCACCCACTGTATAGTTGTGGTGAGGGTTCTCCCTACCCACATGGAGGACCTTCCACTTCTCCCTCCCTGTTAAACCTCATCTGATTTTGTTCCACTCATAAATCTGGTCTGTCAAGCTCACCCTGATCTTTGCCCTATCTTCTGGTGTGCCTGTGTATCCGTACAGCTTGGTATTGTCTGCTGACCTAAGCACTGAGCTTTCCACTCCCTCGTCCAAATTATTAATGAATATATTGAATAGCACGGGTCCAAGCACTGATCCCTATCACCTCCTCACATTTTTGAAGCTACATCACATTAATGATTCATGTTGGATCTGTGATCCACCAGATCCCCAAGATCCATATGTTCATAGATGCTAAGGTCAGAAGGGAGCTCAACAGCTCATTGAGTCCCACCCCCGGCCTAGGTAAGAAAGAGTGCTGGGGTCAGATGACCCTAGCCAGATGCCTATCAAACCTTGTCTTAAAGACCCCCCAGGTATGGGAGAGCAGGATCTCCCTTGGAAGCCCATTCCAGATTTTGGCTACGCTTACCATGAAGGATCCTTTTCAACATTGCTGCC
>NW_005843344.1:59571-61742 GCF_000455745.1 Alligator sinensis | reverse complement strand
TTGCATACCGGTGGCGGGAACTCTTTTGCACCGTGCATTCCTCTTGCAACTCGAGCAATGCACTCTGCAAAAGAAGCTGCAAAAAAGGCGGGAAACTCGTCCCTGCACCGGGGTTTTCCTCTGCAACAGGAAACTCTCCCGTGCAATGAAGCTGCAACTTGGCGGGGATAATTCTGGTGCCAAAGCACACACAAAATCATGCCTTTGGGTCATGACAGACGCAAGATCTCCTGTTCATAATTATTTCATAATGCAGTCGTATGCCATAGCTGTGAGAAGACACATATTTGCCTCCAGGAAGCAGAAGGGACAAAACACTTGGGCAACACATCCAGGATAGTAAATCCGCCAGGAGTTCAATAAAGAGTTAGACGTGGGTTTGGGCATGGTCACTGAGATGAAGCCAAGGTCTAGGATGAATACATTTATCAAAAAGAAGTGCATTGGGGAATGCAGGCGGTGGCTGAGAGATACCTTAATGATTATTAGGAGATTGGCCATCAGGGCTGCCTGGTATGCAGCTAGAAAGAGGAGGAAGTGTAAGATCGGCAGCTTCTGTGTGTCAGAAAACCCCAGGAGGAAGAATCCTGTCCCTGTGGTTCTGTTGGACATTTTTCTCCTCGATGCCTTGTGCAAGGCCGGTGAAGGGAGAACAAAGGCAGCGATCAGGGTCAGAGCAACAAATGTACGAGGGAAGCTCGCACCAGCAGTAACATCTCAACCAAAGGTGCCCATGTGGGACTGCTGGGAACAGTTAAGTGGAAAGTAGGTTTTCTGGGGTTTTTTTCTTGTAACACATACTATGTTTTCTGTAAAAGTCTTTGCTTGTGGCCATACCTCTATAAACACAAAGCTATCTAAAAAGAATATTATAGGGAAAAAGAAAATATTTTATAATTATTTTAATTGATCCTGTAATATCTCATGGAGCGTCTTCTTTCATTGCTGCCTTTCCCCTTCTCCTCCAAGGCCTCACCATGTATAAACCCATCTCCCCTCAGCAAGCTGGCACACTGACGGGATAGAGCCAGACCCGGGAACCAGCTGGGGAAGAAGAACAGTGGCCTGAGGGGTTGACACAGTCACCTATGAACCATCAGAAACAGCATTTCCAAAACTATCATCCATATGCTATTTTTAGCAGAAACTAATTTTGCATTTGATATGTCCCTAACAGAAGCAAAAGCAAGAACTACTGCAACCATCAGTGGCCCAGGAACAGCAGTCTCTCATTACACTGAGTAGGGGGTTAATTTTGTGAGATCTCTCCACAGCTCCTCACCATCAGCTTTGGATTTCACCACCTGGGATAGCTAGCATCTTGTGGGAACACTGAGAATTCACGGTGCACCCCCTCACTCTTATCATTGGTGAACATGTTGGACAAAACTGTCCTGAGCACAGAGCCCCAGGGGACTCCACTCTTGTCCTTCCTCCAACCTGAAAAATGGCCATTTACCCCGACCCTTTGTTTCATGTCTTTTAACCATGTCTTGATCCATTAAAAGACCTTCTTTTCACTCCCATAGTCCCTCACAAAAGGTCAATTTTAAGAACTTTCAGCGAGGGACCTTTTCAAAAGCTCCTGATATTAGGTTGGGTTGGACTGGACTGGGTTGGACTGCACTGGACTGGATTCGATCAACTGCAACTCATTTGCCCACATGCTAACTGATGTTGCCAGAGATCTCCAGCAGATGGTTGGGATAGAATTTCCCTTTACAAAAATGATGCTGACACTTCCCCTAAATAACTACTATATCCATGTGACTGCTAATTTTATTCCTACTATATCTTCTATTAAATTCCAGGGATAGAAGTGAAAAACCTTGGACTGTAGTTCCTAAGATGACTTCTGGAGCTCTTTTTTTAAATTTGGGTGTTGTGCTGTCAAACCAAAAATCTTCTGGTACGGGGGCCCTTGCTAGGTGACATGCTATGAACAGCAGCCCTGCAGTTTCACACTGAAATTCCTACACAACTCTCTAAGGGAATATGATCAGGTCCCAGTCACTTGCTTACTGTTTTAATTTATGGATTTGCTTTTAAACCTCCTCCCTTGTCACTTCATTTTGATCTCTCTGCATTTATTTAGTGTGGATCTAGCATGGGCATCTCCCCAGTATTTTCTACTGCCCAGTTTACTACCCAGCTTCTGATATACTTTTAAA
>NW_005843344.1:57525-58828 GCF_000455745.1 Alligator sinensis | reverse complement strand
TAGACTGTCAACACTAAAATTAAAACATAAAAACGTTCAAAGAGGGAAAGAATAAAGTTTGATTTCATTTCTCTCAGTTTGGCTTGAAAAAATCCGGTTGTTAAAAACTGAAATAATAGATTGGTTCTGGGTGACAAATTGAAATTTTCTGGGGGGAGGTTTTTTCTGGTTGTTTTGTTTCATTTTGATTTGTTGTTCCCGCCACCCAGCTTGAGCACCTTTAATACATTTACATTGTCTTCTACATTTCCAGGTTGATCTCATTTTCAAGTTCTTAAATGGCACACACACACACATACACTCATCTTTTAACCACCCAAATACATTTCATTGCAATGACAAACTGGCTGCAGTTTACTTACTCAGGTTTTCCCAGGCTTGTGATGTGATCCTCTAGTCACAGGAGTCTTTACTTACTTTCCTTCTATTAATGTATATACTTTCCCTTTTTCCTAACACAGTCTTATCTCGGTGCTAAATGCTCAGATCTCTTACCTTTACTCTATGACTGATAGAACGAGACCCAAACCAGTTTGCCACTAGAGAGAACTGAAGATTAGAAGCTGCAGGAAGGGGATTTAACCACCTCTCTTTAGACCACGTGGGACCCATTCAGTTATCCAGCTTAGCTCTGAAGCAGAGGGAACCAGAGGGAAACATTCCTGGATTGATATATTTAAAGTTTTAATTTTAATCTTTTGGTTAGACTACTATGTAATTGTTTGTCCTGCTTTGGGGCCAAGATCTGTATCATAGGGAGCCCAGACTATCAAAGATATTTAGGCACCTAACAATTTAGAGGCGCACAGACACTTTTAGGAAATGTGTATTTTAGGCCCATCATCTCCTCTGGTATATGTGGCCTGGCATCTTCCCTCTTGCCTTTTATGCTATGTACTTCTTGGCGTTTTAATAAACATAGAACAAGGTGGACACAGTGACGTCTCAAACTCTGTGGTCTTCTTGACTTTCAGCTGAATGAATTGTGGGATTAGCAAAGGATAGGTGGGGCTGAGAAATGCAAATCGTCAGTGCTCTGTTCCTTTTGACTCCATAAATACCCTATCCAAAAATGGCAACAAGCAGACAGAGGCAATAGGAAATAGGGGGGACAGATTAAGATGGCTGGGACTCCTCAAAACTGCCCGTAACTTTGATAACATTCTTTGGGAATTTTTTACCTGTATGTTAACATTGCTGTCACCTTTAATTCAATGCCCTGTGTCTCTGATAGAAGCCAGAATCAGAAAATGGACCTCTTACAAACTGGACCATAGGCTGAGGAAGCGGGTGGGTCACCTGG
>NW_005843344.1:56789-57317 GCF_000455745.1 Alligator sinensis | reverse complement strand
ATGCCTTCAATACAATTGCTACAGTGATGCCTACATGAGTCTACAGAGAGCCTGAGACAATTGCCCTTTGACAGAGAAAGTGCCCCTAGTATCTCCATGGGGTTTAATTTTCAGCCCCACTGATCATTGGTACCCATCCAGCTGCCAACAACTTGAGGGGGTCGGGAGGGGAGAGCAGT
Source organism: Alligator sinensis (assembly GCF_000455745.1). Taxonomy (NCBI): domain Eukaryota; kingdom Metazoa; phylum Chordata; order Crocodylia; family Alligatoridae; genus Alligator; species Alligator sinensis. The sequence goes on along the minus strand of NW_005843344.1, from coordinate 57,138 downwards.
AGTCAGCCTTCCTTCCCAAACTAGACTTGCTGGGGCCTGAGGGGTAAGAATGAGGAGACTGAACTACCTCCTGCATGTCAGGGGGACCCTGATCTCAAGAGGGTTGTTACTGCCTGTCCTTCGGAGGAGGGCAAAGGAGTAATGTATCCCTCTCAAGGCCTGTCATGACTATTTCACAGGCAAGTGGGAAAAGCCCGTGCATGTCTTTGACTTGTCCATGCTGTAGTTTAATGAAAGACAATGGGCCTATTTTCCAAAATCACCATGGGAGCTACAGTGCCGAGGGCAAGGACTCCTGAGAGAAGCCACAGATGCTGCTCTTCAGGAATGAGCAGGGATGTTCATAATG
>NW_005843344.1:48930-56135 GCF_000455745.1 Alligator sinensis | reverse complement strand
CATGCTGACTTTGTGCAGCAAATCCCCAGGTTAATTGTGTGTTTAGTGACCCTTTGCAGAGGCAGCTCTCCAAGTAATTTTGAAATCATGGAGACACAGGAAGGAAGATGGAGAAGAACTAGAAAGTAATGGAACAGTGTCCATGGTCGAAGTTGTGGTGGAGAAGGGAAGGGGCTGATGTTTGTGAGAAAGATGCAAGGAACTAAGGGATGGGAAAGAGACTTGTGGGTAGGGACTATGCAATGGGAGTGGGAGTTTAAAAAAAGAGAGAAATTGGGGGCAGAGAGAATTAGCCAGGAGTCTTTGGAGTATCTGAAGCTGGAATCCTATATGGAGGAAATGGATCTTGGGACATGGAAAGTGGAATCTCAGTTTTGGGCCTCCCACTACACAAATGAAGTGCACAAATAGGAGACAGTCCTTTGGAGGGTAACAAAAATAGTCAGGGAGCTTACGGACTCAGGGTTGAAGCCTGATACAACTCCTTTCACACCTGACTTACCTGTTCTTACCCAGCCCATGTGAACAGTGGCAAAGCAGTGTTCCTTCCTCACATCTGTGCAAAGAACCACTGATTGCTATTCTCTTAAGTCAAGTCCCTAAACAAGCAATGAGATGACCCACAAAACATCCCATCCATCTGAATGGTTCTTAGCTGATCAGGTGCACATGTGCACATACACATGCACACACACGCACGCGCACACACACACACACACATATGAAGCAGCCTCAGCAGAGACTATGAACTGAACTCAGAGCATCTTTAATCTCCTGGTTCCTCATGCTTTAGATGACTGCATTGGTCATTGGAGGCACCACAGAATACAGGATACAAACTTTGAATCCTTTGAAATAAATGGTTGAATCCCAAATAATAGATGGGGTTTAAACCTCATTGAATTAACTAGGTTTATAAAATTTAAATTGGTTCATTTTGGAGCATGACATCAGTGTTTGCATGCACTGAGTTTTTTGCAAAAATTAAACCCGGTCCCCGTCTGACACCACAGAAGAGTGAGAGGGTCCTGCACTGCCCCCACCCTAGCCTAATAAAACCTAATAAAAAAGAGGTTGTGAGATAAGACGCACAATAAGCCTATCTGTCTGTCTGGCTATTCACTTGCGGTGCACTGTTTTGATCCACAAGATCTTAGTGATTCATTTTAAATAAGAACTTAGAAAATTGCCAATCAAGAATGACATGAGATTCATTCAACTCCATCTGGCCCCGTGTGCCACCCCAGCCTCACTCTCCCCGCTTCGGGTCTAACCCCGCTCCCCCACTTTGGGTCCGACTCCGCCCCACCCCGCCATTCAGTTCCAACCCTTCCCCCCATCCCTGCCTCACCCTGTTCAGGTCCACCCCAACTTCATTCTCCCTCTTCCCCCTCCCACCCCTTCTGGTCTGACCCTTCTCCACCCCCTCACACTGGTTTGGGTCCAACCTTGTTCCCCCCTGAATGAGGCCAGGCCCTGCCCCCATGCACCCCCAGTTTGGGTCCACAGCAGCCCCGCCTCCATCCACCCATTCATGTCCAACCCCACTCCACCGCCCCAACCATTCATGTCCCACAGGGTTTGCCCCTCACCACTTCAGGTCCAACTCCACTCCCTGCTCCCCCCGTACAAGTCCGACCCTGCCCCACCCCCTCCCACCCGCTTTGGTTTTGACCCTGCCCCTCCTCTCCCCCAGTTTGGATCTGACCCTGCTTCCCCGCTTCAGGTGCAACCCCACTATGACAGAGGGGCTTCCACTTTTCCTTGGCTGGTCCCACCATTTCTAAAGTGCTCATGTCAATTTATGATTTTTTTCCCTCTGTGGAGGTAGTGTGGGGGGAGCCTTCACACCAGAGGCTGCAGCAGAAGGTGGCACAGCAAAGGGGCTCCCGTTTTAACTCAGCTGGCCCTGCCCCTGGCCGCCCATCCTACCCAGTCAATTGGCACATGTGCAGTAAGGCAAAAGGTTTACAGACAGACAGACAGACAAACAAGGCCTTTTATTATAATAAAATAATAAATTCAAAGGGTTAGAGGGGGCCTCAAGGGTCATGTGGTCTAAGCCCCTGTACAAATGCAGGAATGTCACTCCTAAACCATCCCTGATGGGTGCCTATCCAGCCTCTTTTTGAAACCCTCCAATGATGGAGACTCCACAACTTCCCCGGGAAGTCTATTTCACTTCCTCACTATTCTAAAAACAAGGGTCCTTTTTTTCCCCAAAGTCTAATCTACATCTACTTTGCTAGAATCTGAAGCTGATATCCTTCTCTATGCAGCAAAGGAGAATAGTTGTTCACCCTCTTCTTCATGAAAGGTTTTCAGATACTTGAAGACTGTTATGATCAACCCCTTAATTGCCTTTTCTGCAAGCTAAGTATGCCTAATTCTGGGACTTTGACTAGATCAGGGGTTTTCAATTGCTGGGCTGCAGCAGCCAGTCTGCAGCATGGTCGGCTGCCAGGCTGGAATTAGCCGCAAACCAGCAAACCATGCCCCTGCCCCCCCCAACCCACCTGAGGTCCCTTTCAAAGCTAATTCCTATGATTTTCTTTCATTCTATGACCTTGCAATCAGTGGGATTTATTTTAGGTGGGACTAACAAAAATGGATGCATCAAATACTACTTTTCCACTTCAACAGTGTTAACACAAAATGATCTGCATAAAGAATCATTGTCCTTACCATGCTACAAAATTTAGTCCACCACCTTCATTTTGATAAGCAGGTTTTACATGATTGCATGAAAGCAATTTGCCACAAATAGATAGATAGATAGATAGATACACAATATCACAAATATATAGATATAGATGTAGATATAGATATATATCTCTCTCTAAAGTGAAGTCATGAAATAATGATGGACCTATAATTTCTGGAGTAGATTCCTCAAAACCTTCGAAGCAGTTTCCTCAGGGCAGCTTGGATCTCCTTGTTCCTCATGCTGTAGATGACCGGATTCATCAATGGAGGCACCACAGAATACAGAACAGTTGCCAGGAGATCCAGAGGGGATGGAGAGTCAGAGATGGGCTTCAAGTAGGCAATGACAACAGTGGAAAGAAACAGGGAGACCACGATAAGGTGAGGAATGCAGGTGGAGAAGGCTTTCTGATGGCCCTGCTCAGAGGGGATTCTCCACACTGCGGTGAAGATCTGAACATACGACACAACGATGAAAACAAAACAGCCTAGAGCTAAAAACACACTGAAGGCAATTACTGCCAGCTCTCTGCGGTATGTGTCAGAGCAGGAGAGCTTGAGTAGTTGGGGCACTTCACAGAAGAACTGGTTGATGATATTTGAGTGGCAGAAGGTTATGGTAAAAGTGTTCCCAGTGTGCAGTGCAGAGTAGATGACACCAGCAGCCCAAGCACAAGCAGCCATCTGGACACAAGCTCTCCTGTTTATTATTATCTCATAATGCAGTGGTTTGCAGATGGCAACATACCGGTCGTATGCCATAACCGTGAGAAGGGATAAATTTGCTCCCAAGAAACAGATGAGACAAAACACTTGGGCAACACATCCAGAGTAGGAGATTGACCTGGTGTTCAATAGGGAATTAGACATGGATTTGGGCATGGTCACAGTGATGGAGCCAAGGTCCAGGAGAGAGAGATTAATTAAGAAAAAGAACATGGGAGAATGAAGTTCATAGTTTAGAGTTATAATTGTGATGATGAGGAGATTCCCCATGAGGGCTGCCAAGTATGCTGCTAGAAAGATAAAAAAGTGTAAGATCTGGAGCTCCCGAGTATCAGAAAAGCCCAGGAGGAGGAACTCAGTAACATTCGTTCGGTTGGACATTTCCAGTGCATTGTGCAAGGCCTATGTAGGAAGGACAAGGACAGTGGTCAGGATCAGAGTTACAAATATAACAGGAGGGAATCTCATGTCAGAAACAGCTCATGAACTAACTGTCAGTACTGTCTATATTTAAGTCCTGTAAAATTGTCAGTAGAAAGTATTATTGCTGGGAATACAGTTTTTTTACTATAAAGAAATTCCACATATATATAATATCCATATATGTGTGTGTGTGTGTGTGTGTGTGTGTATAACTAAACCACCGAAGAGAGAATATTTCAGAATGAAACAATGTTTATAATTATGAGTATTGGTTAAGCAATATCTCAGAGCGTTTGCCTTTTAATTGCTTGATGCTCTCATTCTCCTCCTTTCAGTTCTCACTCTGAAACCATCTCCCTTCATCAAGTTGGCAGACCAGAGTGTGGCATTTTGTATAGGATTTTTAATAGCAATAACAGGAAAAGCAAGAAGCTCAGCAAGCTTCAAGGGCACAGCAAGATCAGGCATGGTGAACACAGCACTTGTGACTAAAATAAGATGCTGGTAAATAAAATGCTAGCCCATCCCACTTCCCTCTTCCCTGCTATATACAGCATAAGAATAGACAGCATCCTAAGTGTCACCTTGTCTGAAATTAATCTATACTGAGTTCTCCCTGCCACGTGGTTATTAGCTGATTTACGTGGTCCCCATCCCCATCTGGATGGTCATCTCTATGACATGGTAAGCCAATACTGTCCTCCTGTTATCTCCATGTTGTGTCATGGATCGTTATCATTTGGGTACAAGAACCTGAAACTATTTTGGGCAAAGGATACTTCTCATTATGCATTTCCTCATCTCACTTTGTTGGGTCCCCTGACCCTAATTTGAGAGGCACTCAGATATGTTAAAAACATTTTCCGGGGGATCAGCTGTGGGGTTTACTGACTTCTCCCTCCTTCAGGCATTTTTATGGAAAACAAGAAAATCTGGATGCAATGACTGACGTGGGATTGTAATCCTGGTGTTGCTGGACAATACTGAATCTCTGCCATGGGGCTTAGAATTTAAGCCTAGAAAGATGTTTCTAATAAAAATGTATTTTGCTAAACATACTTTTTGACAATAAATGTATTTGCTTCAAAACCATCAATTTATGAGGAAGAACTCTCAATATGGGGATAGAGAAATAATTTGGTTTAAGATGTGCAGCCTCCAGGAGCTTTTGTTTTAGGAATCTCAAATTGGCAAAGCACTGAAATGTGTGGGTTCTTGGTAGCAAGTTCAGATTTCTAAAGGGAGCTGTTTTCTTTTCTTTCTTTTCTTTTTTTCTTTGACCAGCTGAAGAATTTTGAACACCTTGCTATTAAAATGCTGGCAGCTTTCCAGTTGAATGTCATTTTCAAGTTCTTAAATACCCTCCACACTGCCCTTCTTGCCAACCAACCGTATTTAATTCCTATTAAAAACTTACTGCAAAAGTCTTTGTGAAGCTTTTCTCAGCTTACAATAGATCCTCCAGATTCTTTGCTTATTTTCCCTCTATTGGTCTATCTAATTTCTACACACATCCCTCTTCTTACCAACCACCCACAGTTAATTTGACTAATAAACTTACAGCATTGTGAAGTTTTTCTCAGCTTGTGATCTCATCCTTCAGTGCCAGGAGTCTTTGCTCATTTTACCTCTCCTGATTTATCTAATTTCCATTTTCCTTGCCACTACCAAATCTTCACAAGTCAAAATATCTTAGTAGGAGCTGTCTCTCCACTCCAAGACTGAGCTAACGGAAGTAGATCCAAACCAGTTTCTCTCTGCAGAAGACAGTGAACTTCCCTGGTTTGGAGGGACTGGTGCTGCAGGAAGGTGATTTATCCACATTTCTCTTCTTAGGACTTCTGGGACTTATTCCCTAGAGCCCAGCTTACCTCTGAAGCACAGAACAAGAAACAAGCCTTCCTGGATTTATGTAGTTTAAAGCAAAAAAAAATAAAAAAATAAAAAAAAAAAGTTTTGTTTTGTTTTTTTACTTTGATCATCTTTTATCTATTGTTTCCTATTTCTGGGCCAGGATATATATCAGCTGCGGTAGGCCTGTGCAAAAAAGCTAGTATTCACTTCAGATTCGAATTTGGCTGTTTCGGGGACAGTGATTTGATTCAGTGACTGATATCACTTTCCCAAATCGATTCAGCCAAATCTGATTCAGAGATTCGTCCACTGTCAAATTCGCCGAATCTCCGAATTGAACAGGCTCGATCCCCAACCCGCTCTCCCAGCCCCATAAATGGCCGCCCCACCCAGTCCCAGCATCCCAGGACCTTAAAAATCAAACAAACCAGAAAACAAAAAAAAAAAAAAAGACCTCCACTCACTGTCTCCTGCCAGGCAGCAGTGTGGTCCTCACAGCCCCCCAGTACCTCGCACTGTGTTGGGGCTCTGCCATGAGCTCCCAGAGGCTGCGACAGCTGCTGCAGTAGCTGGTGAATGCAGAGGTTTTTTTTCTTTTTTCTTTTTTTAAGTGTAGGTTAACCTCAAGGTTACTGTGCATTAAAAAAAGGCCCAGTGGGTGCGTCTACACAAGACACTACTGCACAGTGGTTATTGCATATGTATTTCATACTTGTATAAGTTAAGTATTAAATAAATGCACAGTAACCAGAGTAACTACACAGTAGCAGCAGTGAACACCTTTTATGTGATGCTACTGTGCAGTAGCCTAATATTACTGTTAACTTTTTTCGATGTACTAGGCCAGGCAATCTGCCAATATTCAGATCCTCAAGGTGCCAATAACCCTGGGATCTCCCTCAGGCAGATTTGCTTACTGGGGTGTCCCTGGGAGGGGTGTGACCCTCACCGCCCAAGCATTTACTCCACAAGCCCAATGAACAGATGGGTTTCTTTATTATATATATAATTATATACAGGAAGAGAGAGAGATTAATAAAAAAGAAGGCATACATATATACATATATATGTTATCAATAGAGAATAATGAAACCAATCATTTGAAAACAATCTAGCAATGTAACCATAAGTGAATAATTACCCCAAACTCTCACACTTATTACACTCGCATGGTCATATCCTTTTGATAAAAGGAAATTTTTTTTTTTTTTTTTTTTTTAAAGAATTAAACCTACCCTCTTATTGTAACAAATAGCAACACATTTATTACTTGGATCTGCCACTAGATGGTGGGAGGACGGCTTCTGTCGTTCTTGAGATTTTGAGCCCCCTTCATCAGCACCGCGGCCACTTCCAGGACCACCGTGGCTGCTTCAACACCATCAGCCACCCCATCAGTCAGCAAAATTGGCCATGAAGGGACCCCTACCCTCCCAGTCGCTTACTGGCTACTGGGGGGCATGTGCCCCCCCCCCCCCCCCCTAAAGTGGCGACAC
>NW_005843344.1:40464-47971 GCF_000455745.1 Alligator sinensis | reverse complement strand
GGCAATCCTTACTGTCCTTCCCCCCACCCCACACACACTCGGGCACAAGGCATCCCCCCAAGCCAGCACCGCTGATCTGGACTGAGATCCTGATCTCTACACAGGAGCTATGGACAGGTCTCCCACCCCACCCCCTGTCCTCTGTGGCCCCCCACTGCCTAGGATGACTGGGAGCAAACTGCTAATCTAATGCCATCTACTCTAATTCTGCACCCAGGAACAAGAAACTCCAGCAAGAACTGTGCTGGAGTTCATTCAGCTGTGCTAGTTGCATGAATAGATGCACCCAGAGAGCAGCGTTCATGTATTAGGACCAAAGATATCCTTGGAGGAAGTAATACTCTCCCTTCCAGTCCTAGGATCTTATGAATATTTTGAAACAGGCAAGTGAGTTTGAGACCTTAAATCTCATTTAAAGTAAGCACCTAACTTTCTTTAGGGAATCTTTTAAAAACCACAACTTGTTTGAGCAGTGGTGAACAGATATCTATGGCTCTGAAAAAAATTCTGGTGATGTGGGAACCCTCCCTTATTATGATCAAAACATAGTAATGTGTTTTGTGATCAGTAGCAAAGTTGATCAGGAAATGTCCCTTAAAACACTTTTTTGGAAAGTGCTGTGTTAGTATCACTGGACAAGTTCACAAAACCTTAGTTCATGCATGTGTGAAGGGCTGGAACTCGAGCTGACATGAGTATTAGAAGGACTACTAGTTCCCGTCTGTGTGTCTACCCTCTAAAAGGAAAAAGAAAAAAAAAAAGAGATTGTGTAATAAGACACACAGTAATCCTTCTGTCTCTGTGTCCACTCACTTGAAGTTGATGGTTTTAATCCACAATACAAATTCATGATGCTATTACAATGACAATTATAATAAACTCATAGGATTAGAAGGGGCCTCAAGGATCTTGTGGTTCACCCCACTGCACAAATGCAAGACTGTTACTCCTAAATCATCCGTAAGCAATGACTATCCTCTTTTTGAAAACCTGAAATGAAGGAAACTCCACAACGTCCCTGGGGAGTCTGTTCCACGTCCACACTGGTCTAGAAACAAGGGTGCTTTTCCCCCTGAAATTTAATCTAAATATACTTTGCTGTCATCTGAAACTTGATGTCCTTCCCTATTTAACAAGGGAGAACAAATGTTCACCCTTTTCTTTACAGTAGTTTTTTGGGTATTTCAAGACTGCTGTGATCTGCCTCTTAATTACCTTTTCTGCAAGCTAAATAGTTCTCTCAATCTCTTTTTAATATGGCTTTCTTTCCAACCATTTATCATTTTTGTCACCTATATCTGAGCTTTTCTAACTTCTTCATATTCCTCCTTAAAATGTGAAGCTCAGAAAAACACACAGTAGTTTAGGTGAAAACTAATTAGCACCAAGTAGAGTGGTACTATCACCTCCCATGTTTTACATCTAATACTCCTGTTGTTGTAGCCCAAAGCGTATTAATGTTTCTGTAGCTACATCAAATTGCTGGTTCATGTTGAGTCTGTGATCCACCAGACCCCGCAGATCCTTTTCAAGAATCATACTACCCAGCCACTTATAACTCAATTTGTACCTGTGCTTTTGATTATTCTCTCCTATGTGCAGCAACTTGCATTTATTTCCTTGGACTTCATCTTGTTGTTTCTAGCGCAGCTTTCCCAGTCTATCCACATCCATCTGAATTCTTACCTTCCAAGGTTCATTTCACCTTCCAGTATCTGGATATTTGTCTATATCCAAATAATGGATTACACCAACTGGTAAACAAAAGTCTTCAAATCCTCATCGTGCAATTCATGGCATTTATTTTAGGTGGCACAGTCAGTAAAATGCATGCATGAAACACTACTTCCCCGCTTCAACAGTTTTAACACAAAATGACCCAAGTCAAGTGTCATTGTACATACAAAGCTACAGAATTATCCCACCACCTTCATTTTTTGTAAATAGGTTGTACACTATAGTATTAAGACAATACTTTCATCAGTTAATTATAAAAGAAATGTAAGTAAAGCAAAGTCATGAAACAAAGATGGGCATATTGGTTTTGGAGAGGATCATCCCATGTCTTCCACTTGGTTTTGTCACTTGGGGTGCCTATAGACATGCAGCAAGGCATGTGGGAACAGACTTGCGTCTGCTAGAGCTTGGCAAATACCATGCTCCAGCAGACTCCAGCATCACGTGTATCATTGTCCCTGCACTGAAAAAGGGTGGCCGGGGTGCTTTAACTAAAGCTCTTTCAATGAGCTGTAGTTAAAGCACCCCCACTGCCATTTTTAAGCATGGGACACTAATATTACTCCCAGAGCATCACATGCATCAGAATGGCTCTTGAAACTACTCTACACATGTGCTTCACGGGGCAGGGGGGGCTAGTGCTTGAGTTAAACACCCATGGTTTTGTCTCACACACTGCTGGACATCTTGCACACACTACACGGACTTTAGCAGAGCTGTCCCCACTCTGGCCAGGTTAGCCCCCGCCTTGTGCAGGTTGAGGTTGTCCTGTCCTGGTCTCTCCAGCATCAGGCACTGGGCAGTATCAGGGATGGGATACAGGATATGCTGGACTAGGTGGTGAAGGGGCTGCTACAGGCAGGGGCTGAGTCCAGCTGGGTGGGGCAGACCATGAGCTCATAGGCATGAGTTGGTAGGAGATCAGCCATTGGGCCAGAGGGGCAGTGACCTCATAGAGGGCTGACATCAGCCTGCACAACCAGTTCCAGAGCCCCAGGCCAGAGGCTCAGTCCTGAACACACCTTCATGGTGGCAAGTCTCCCTGGCTGAAGCTGATACAGGTGAGGGAGAATCTGATTCCTATTTCTAGTTGCAGGACAACCCGTCTTATCTGCCCATCCCTCCTGCCCCACAGGTGCCACCCCAGAAGCTCTCGGGTTTGGGTCCAGCGGTGCAGTTGGGCCCTCTCTCTTCTTGGCCCCCAACCCTTCTTCAGGGTTAATGAGTTCAGGGCTGTGGCCCTTCTCAGTCACAGGCTGTAATTCAGACCCAGGTCACAGGACCCTGGCATGCAACAACATGGGGGTAACTTTGGTGTAAGAGCCAGTTGTGATCTCTGCCAAATCTCAGCCAGTTCAGGCCCCCTGAAATGTTTGGACTGGGGATGAAATCCCTAGTTGTCCCCTTTGAATGGGTGGGAGCTTTGATCCCCATATTCCCCTTCAGCTTTGTCCATCTGCCTATCTGTCTGCCACTCTGACTTGGAGCATACCTTTAGTTTTCAGTAAAGCAGCACCGGAGTCAGACCGCTGCACATTGAACAAGAGCTCCCCCCACCCTCCTCTGACATCCACAGGGGCCTTTCCACCCTCCCTTACTTCTCCCTTCCCTTCTCCTCCTGCATCCCCTAGTCCTACCCCTGGTTGTGCAGAGCAGTTGTGCTGTGCTTGAAGGGATCTGGGGGACTGGGAGGGCTCAGGTGGGTGGGCAGGAAGGAAAAGGGTTGGGCAGGAGGAGGAGGGGGTGAGGAAGTCAAGCATGTGGCTAGGGACTCTGTCTTTCTGTGCCTGACACAGGCAGTGCAAGTGAGAAGCAAGTGGTGTCAAATTTGGGAGCAATGTTAGACAAAAACACAGAAGAAGGGCACCTGGTGCCCAGAAACATCTCTAACTAAGCAAAAAGACTGCAACAAAGAGAAAAGCATGGCAGAAAAAATAGAAATTGAAGTGGGGAATACTTTCCCAACTATATGATGGGTGCAAGAAAAGATGTCACTAAAATCACTTTGATCCTTGCATATTGCCCAGACCACTGTGGCTACAGCAGTACTCCAACCCTACTGGGAGGAAGGATATGGCCTTTATTCAAATAAATCAGGCATAGCCAATCATGAGGCATAGCATCTGATGCTAGGAGACAATGGCCAGGGGGTTGCTTAGCGCAAGGTGATTTTGACCCAATGGGCTGTCCACCTCTCCAGCCACCAGTTTAGAGAGAGGTGTGTGTGTGTGTGTGTGTGTGGGGGGGGGGGAGGGCACTTTATGAGTAAGGCTCTCAGAAATTTGCTGAGAGCACAAGAGTGGGGAGACTAATGATAATTTAGGAGTCTGAAGAGGGATTCACTCGAGTGACCCCATGGCCCTGTGCACACACTCTGCCCCCAACATGCCTGACCTCTGCTTTGGGGTCCCCTCCAACTTGACCTGGTCCCAGTGCCATTTTTCCTCATTCCTGACTCCCAGCCCAGCATCCAAGCACTCAGTTGGATATCTCAGACCCCACTGCAAGGCCTTACTCTAAAATTCATGGAGAAGGTGACCTAGAACATCTCCTAAAGAAGAAAGAGATGGAGCATGCTCCCCGTCCTGGCTCATCAGGGGAAGGGGCATACTTCCCCTCTCATTGTGCCTTTGCAAAGGCAGGACATGGCCCATGTTGATTCATCAGCAGTACACTCCACTGTAACAGGTCCAAGCTCTGGTTCACAAATGGTATTAGCAACTTCTTGGAATCTGTTCAAAAAAGCCACAATCACTTTAGCAAAAAGAAACCTAGGTAAAGCGGGGAGTGGAGCAGACACTGATTGCAGCAGAAGTGATAGTAACCCACCGTTTTTGTGTTTCTCAGCAGATTCAGCCAGGGTTTCAATGGAGTACAAAACCTCAAAAGCTTCTCAGAAAGAAAATTCAGATGGACGGACCTAAAAAACGACTAAGCAAAAAACCCCACAACGTGCTTCGTAAAGCAATGAAGCTTAGAAACAAAGTCACAGTACAATTTACATATATATGTGTAGATATCATATATACCTTAACAAGGCAAGTGGTAAATGGCTAGAGTCAATAGTAGCCTATGGGTCTGCTGGCTGTTCTATCTAGACGGTCAGAGAGAAGTTGATGACTGTAGCCCCAATCTAACAAGATGCACGTGCCTTATTTCAAGCATGTCTGTGATCCCGGGGAGCTCAACAGGCCTGCTCCATACTTGCTTCTTAGCACGGTGCATCAATGTTTGCAGGATCAGGGTCCAACACAGAGCCGACTGGGCCCTGGTGGTTTTTAAGTTTGATGAGCAGAGTGCTACAATGCTCCAAGGTCCTGATCTCCTGGTATTGTCTCCACTGTTGCATCTGTCTTTTCACTGTCTTTCCAGTAAAACGGTTATGTACCTCGGGCAAAACTCTGGCTACACCAAAGTCACTGTCCAAACAGCCATTTAATTCAGTAGGGCCAAGCTTTTACCCTTACTCACCCCCAGAGTTGGGCTTTTATAGCAGATCCTGTGACACAAATTCCCAGACCTGCAAGCAGTTTACACTCAACAGTTCGGACTGTCCTAGTCTTTACTGCTTTTCACGTCAGGTAACCAGCAGCCTAGATTTGTGCCATTTGCTAATAAAGGCACAAACAAGAAAAAGATCCTCCTCCCAGGTAAGAAGTCAGGGCATGGGGAGATGTCAGAACTGGAAGATGACCTGCACCTGCCATGACGTATTGTTGTGCAGGACTCCCCCACGCAAATGGCATCATTCCCCACAATCGTCCATGCTCTTTTTGGAAACAAGTGAGCAAGATATAGTGCTAGAAGATGTGCAGTGTTGGGATGGGTTGTGTGACAGATACCCTTTGCTTAACACCAAGGGAAACACCGGCGTGACCAAACTACCGAAGGCACTACAGCCCGGTGGCCGCAGATTAGTAGATAGTGGAACTGCGTCAAAGCTGATAAGTGCAAAATAGGGGCAAAACTATTTTACTCCTGCACTGGAGCGAGGGTGTTCATTAGCAAAAGCCTGCACTGTCCTTGAAAAACATAAAAGCTGCACAGCAGACAGTGTTTAGATGCCTTATCGCGAGGAAGAGCAGGGGGTGGCACTGCCCAGGGAGAGCACAGCCTTTGAGTTTTGGTAGGAGATGGATTAAACATCTGCAAATGAATTGACTTAATTTTCACCCACGCCCCCTCCACCAAGAAAGCACTTATCAGCTTGCTTGCTTCCCCTTACAGAAAATGAATCATCTCTTGGCTCCTGTGGGGCAACCCTGGCCCCACTGAAATCAGTGATAAACCTCCCCGAGCCTTCAGGATGGCCAGCATTTTCTGCCATGGTCTTCATGATGGCCCTTCAGAAACAAGCTCAGGGAGAAGCAATGCTGACCCTAGTTGCTCCTTCACTAACCTTTTCTGAACTGGCTCTTTCTTTATTTCCGATATTTATTCTGTTAGATTTATATCCCACCCTGACCCCAGCACTCTTTGCTGCACGGGCAGGAGGTCGGACTCGGTGATCAGTTGAGGTCCCTTCCGACCCGAGCATCTATGAATTGAGGTTGCTTTTCATGGGGGGCTATTATTATTTATCCTAGAAGTCTGTATCACACCCAGTAGACCACTGTTGCCCTGTGCAGAAGGGAGAATGAAGGAATTAATTAACACTTTACTGCCCTTTCTCATTTGTTCCTGCTACAGAAAAACAAGACCAAAGAAATGACCAATGCAGTTACAAATATAATGACATGGTTTATGGATGAGGTAACAGATATCCTATATCCAGCCATAAGGGACTATGAAGAGAGAAAAATAACCAAGAGCGATATGAGAGACAAGGAGGCCAGTGCCAAAAAGTGCATCTGCACAGGCAGAAAAATAACACCCGACAGCTCACCAGGATGTGGGAAGAAAGGGAGAAGAGGAAAACTAACCTCACTTTTTTCTCAACACTCACCTGGCCTGTCTCCAACTGTTGGCAAAGAGGTCTGGGAAGAAAATCTTCCCGAGACTGAACCGGCAGCAGTACCTCCTTGTCCGGTTAATCATCTCTCCCGTTTGCACAGGGAGAGTGCGTGCAGGGGAGCTCAGCTTGAGCATCCTCTATGGTCTATGGGACAATGAGAGGCAAAGCGCTGCTCGACCTGGTACTGGCTACTGGGGATGACCTAGTCAGCGACCTAGTGATCAATGGGAAGCTGGGTGACAGCGACCAAAAGCTGATCACCTTCACCATTCGCCGAAAAGCTGGCAAGTCAGTCAGCAACACAGAAGTCCTTGACTTCAGGAAAGCCGACTTTGACAAGCTCAGGAGGCTTGTCAGTGAGGCCCTAAGGGACCATAACCACGGAGAAAGGGGAGTTCAAGAAGAGTGGTTGCTCCTCAAGGGAGCGATCCTCAATGCACAAACTAAGTCTATTCCATCTCGGAGGAAAGGCAGCAAGAGGGCACAGCAGCCCCCCTGGCTCTCCAGGGACCTAGCAGACCTCCTGAGGCTAAAAAGAAAGGCCTATGTGGCAGTGCACTGTGTGTGCCTGCCACTTTAAGGGCCTGGAGCTAGCAGCCTCCAGGTGCCTGATTTGGGTAGTCATTTTAGAGACAGGGGCTGCATATATAAGCAAGGCAGTTTGGCTGCTGGAGGCCAGGCAGCAACATTGCCTGGCCGTAGGGCTGTTGTGAACATCCCGGAGGTAAGGGGGAGCTGCAAGGGGTTGGCAAGGAGGCTCCTGGTCCTGGGCATGACCTGAAACTGCACCCTGCCGGGAGTGGGTGGTCTGGTGGG
>NW_005843344.1:39116-39936 GCF_000455745.1 Alligator sinensis | reverse complement strand
GGAGCCCCCAGGAAATGCCAGGCCAGTGATCACCCCGGTGAAAGGTGGGTTGGGGCGCCTTAACCCCTAGCTCCCACCACTGGGTGCTGTGGAAGGGCCCAGAGGGTGAACCCTGAGAGAGAGAGAGGGGCTTGAGACCCAACCCGACAAGATAGTACCCACAACTGGCCCATGCTGGGGCCAGGACCAGAGAGGGTCAAAAGGGCCAGGGGCCCACCACGAGGGACGCCCAAGAGCCAGGGGCCTGGGGTCCTGACTGGCCTGGAGGTGGGCCAGGGCCAGTTAGCTGAAGGTCCCGGGGGGACCACTCCCGAGAGGGGAAAATGGCTTCGGGGGGCCTAGTAGCCCGGATGAAGGTGGAGAGGCTGCCTGATCAGGAGGGATCATAGAGGGGTCCTGTTTGGACGAGTCTGGGGCCCTGTGTGGGGGCCGGAAGAGATGAAAACCTAGATGCCATCTGCGAGGCTTGGGCTGCAGTATTAGGGGAGGTCGGAGCCGCAGAGTGCCCCCTGGCATCGGGGGATTACAATGGGTAGCCTCTCGCTTAATTAACATCTTAATTGAACTAATTATAATCAAAGGCATAGCGGACGAGATAGGCGGGCAGTTGCCCACCAGACAGGGGGCGGGCCGTGGAGTTCGGCCCCCCGGGAGGCCCCCCGTCACAGCCTACAAAGGATGGAGGATGGGAATCACCTCCAAGGAGGATTATTCTAACTAATAGATCCAACTAGCTTTGAGCATCAAGGACAATAAAAACTCCTTTTTCAGATATGTGGGGAGCCGGAGGAAAAGCAGGGGCAACATTGGACCCCTGCTG
>NW_005843344.1:35847-37590 GCF_000455745.1 Alligator sinensis | reverse complement strand
TTCCTGCCCTTTGGGTAGGGGGGTGGACTCGATGATCTTCCGAGGTCCCTTCCAGCCCTGATGTCTATGAAATCTATGAAATCCCAGGCAGAATTTCCAAGCTGAGCAATTTCCCTGTGGCCAAAGGTACTTTCAATACAAATCAACACAAAAAAAATGGCCTATTAGAAACCCATCTCATTAGGGAGGTTATTTCCTCTGATGTCGCACAAGATCGCCCTAAAACAGGCATGCTTAGAAAATGATTTTCACTGATCAATGCCCAGGAACGAGCTGAGGAACAGGTCCAAAGGGATGGGCAAATGCCACGACAGGTTCAGGTCCCCGAGCTTGCAAACCCCCACTCAGTGGGCATCAGAAAGGTGTGTTACTGCGCAGGAGCTCTGGGTCTCAAACCTTCTCCATCCCCCCAGGACGTACTCATCATGCCAAGGGCAGTCTGGTCCGGCATGACTCTACCCCAGCTCTGCATACAGCTTTTGAGAAAGCCCTGCTTGTCATCATGCAGAAAAATAATCCCTGAACAGGAAGCACCACTGCCAAGATACACCATTGAGCCTCAGCCCTGGCAGTCACCTGCCAGTATTTATGCTGAGGCCTTTTTCCACAACACACATGATGTCCTAATGAACACATGTGTCCCTTCCCAAAACTTCCTTGCTCAGGACAGCGTGATCCGTGGAAGTGATCCTGGTTCAGTACACAGCTGGTTGATTCGGTGTTAAGGAAGCTGTCTGGATGTCAGAACACAGTCTGGCAGCCTTCAGAGGATCAGGGTCTCTTCCCTGAAATAGATACCTTGATGGCCCAAATTATTCACTCCAGTTTGTTTGACCTTCAGCACGAAAGTGCTCCTAAAGTCTCAGCTTGTGAAAACAGGAAAAGTGACAAGAGTGTGTCAGCAGAGGGGTTAAGTGTTTTGAGAAGGAGAGAAATCACTGATCACCAACCCTTAGCAAAAGCACCCCCTCCAGCTCGGTACAAACCTCTAGAGCCTGGGAAAATGGATGAGAAGCTTTTTGAGGATGCTACCAAAAGCACCTCCTAGTGCCAAAGTCCCACACCATCTACTTCGGAGGTCTGGCTCAGATATTTGGAAGATATAATCAGCAGGCTTTTCTCTGATATCCCCCCTGCCGCTGCCAGCACATCTTCCCTGAAAGAAAAGAAAATGGAGCTTGCAAGATTTGACTTGCTTCCCCTGAAGGTAATCAGAGACGTTATGGCAAAAATCTCTGAAGACAACGATTCTTGTAGCCAGCACACTAACCACCTTCTCCCTGCCGCTGCCAGCACATCTTCCCCGAAAGAAAAGAAAATGGAGCTTGCAAGATTTGACTTGCTTCCCCTGAAGGTAATCAGAGACGTTATGGCAAAAATCTCTGAAGACAACGATTCTTGTAGCCAGCACACTAACCACCTGCATGCCAGAGAGGATGCTATGATTCAAACCACTGCTGATTCGGTTTACAACTGTCACAACCCAAGGGTGTGATTTTGTGTGTGCGCGCTTCGGCACTGCTAAATTATTTCCTGCCACGAGGAGCTTTCTTTGAAAGGTGCATTTCTCAGTTGCAAAGAGAAAACCCCGGTGCAAAGAAGTTCCCACCACCCGCATGCAAATTTGTGTCCCACTATTGGCCAGTTCTAAATTATTCCCACGTGGCGGCTAGCGATTGGCTTGCTAGCCGTATAAGAGGCTTGAGCGGTTTCCGCCCAAGTTGGAGGACTCCACAACCATCT
>NW_005843344.1:31180-33601 GCF_000455745.1 Alligator sinensis | reverse complement strand
GGTTTCCGCCCAAGTTGGAGGACTCCACAACCATCTCGTGGAGGAGGAGGACTTCACGTCTCGTGAAGAACCCTAAGCGCTGCGGAGCCTAAAGGACCCAGCGTGCACCTTAAGAAGGCTATAGGGGTCTGATCAACCTCTGGCCTCTCCCCGTTGCCGAACAATCCCTCGACGAACCTCTTCCCTGCGCGCAAGTTCCACGAAGCCTAGCAAACTTCATGTGAGTTCTTCGGCTGACACGACGGGCTCGCGTGTTCAGAGCCTTCAGCCGGATTGGGCTAGAGTTCACGAGATTAGAACTCTTGTCCGCCTCTCTTCTTTCCTATCTGTAACTGCAACTCAAGCAAGTTTTCCTGCCTGCACCGCGACCATCTACGGTGTAAGTAAAATAATCTTTAATCAACTGCTACGCGTCCATGCCTAATTCTAGTCCGCTGGCCTGCATTCCCCGACCCGCATGCCAGGGCTGCTGGCCACAGCCTGCCGCGCTCCCCCAAGGGCCTCGGACCTCTCCCGGCCTGCACAACAACAAGCTTTTAGCACAGTTTCAGTCTCAAGTCAGCATGCAGAACTGCTTAAGAAATGGGTGCCTGGTTCTTTCTGAAGCTCTTTGTGACTTGGTCTTCCAAGAGGTTTCCGGGAGTCCATTGCAGAGCTCTCTTTCTGGGGAATCACCATTCGCCACCGTGCCGAAGCAGACAATATTGTTGGAGATACACCCAGAGATGTTTCTGAGCTTCTGGAGAACTCAAACACCTTACCATCGGACCAGAGTAAAATAGTTCCTCTTATCGAAAAACTAGCAGGAAATCTGTTCACATTTTCTTCCCTCTTTCCCATTGTGGAGATGGACACAGAAAATACTTTGGTGCTGAAGGATGCAACTAGAAAAATACTACTGGCTTTGCAAGTGCTCCTCTCAAAAGAGCAGACGAACATGGATGAACATATCAGTGAAGACCATCTTTTGCATGCTGAAGAGAGCCAGCCCATGGGAGACCTGTTCAATTCAGCTTGCGCAAGCACCGCACAACCTGCCGACTCTGGCATTTTTGTTGGCAGACACCTAACAAATCAGAAAGACATTATAGCCCACAGGATAGCAGCTTCAATAGCAAAAGAAGTTGCCAAACCTGAGTTTCAAGCCAGGTCAGAGGATACCTCAGCGTCAACACCAGAAGGTATGAAGATTGCGGACAAACTCCCTAGTGATCTTGGCATGATAAAGGAGATTCCCAAACCAGCTCTAAACCCACGCATTCCCGCGGTACCCATGATGTTTGTGGGGGAAATATTAAGTAGACTCCTGGCAAAAGCCTTAATTTCAACTGCTGGCAGAAGCTCACAGCACCAGAGATGTTTATCAAGGGCTGAAGAAGTGAACTCACTTGTTGAGAACCTGAACCAGGCTGTGGAAGAAGGCCTGTCCAGACATCAAATCAGCCTTGTGCTGGCAACAGGGGAAGAGCCGCCACTACGTCCAGAGCAGGAAGGAGGACTTATTCCTGGAGGTCAAAAGTACTACTTGATTATGCCACAACGATCTGGATCTGAGCAAGACCTGTACGATGACGTAACAGGTTTTGATGCACATCTTCCACAAGACGCTGTTACCGTCATAATCGAGGGAGCGATCGGAGAGTTCCTTTTATGGGTGGTGAGCAACTGACTGAGCCAAAGCATGACAGACCTAGACAGGCCCTGCACTAATAGACAGCTGGGAAAGAGCCTCGTTGGCAAGCCTAAGTCATGGCGCGATGAAGAGGCAATCCTGGGTACGAGTGCAGACAAGACCCCAACAGGGACAGAGGAGTTAGCCACGCTGACAGCTCTTCAGCCCAAGGCGGACCTCCTCGCACAACTGGCAGCTCGCTACACTGAGGATGAGGAGGGAGAGAAGAGGGTGAAAGATGACCTTGAATCAGAGCAGCAGTGGGAGGAGGAAGAAGAGCTGCAGCAGATCAAGGAGACCGCTCCAGTTGAATCCTCTCCATATTTGTGGAGCCCGTTGGGTTCATTTACGGACACTGAACCATCAAGGTAGCTTTTTCTGGCAGTGCAGCGAGAGTGGGAGCTGTGGTGGAGGGGGATCATCTGGGGTCTCTGGACAGAGCGGTCCCTGCGTTAGACTGGGTTCAGTACAAAGGTGCACAGGGCTCTGCCCCGCTCTCTGATTGCTTGTAAGCAGAGTTGTTCACTGGTGCAACACAGTGGGACCAGACGGTGTCAGGGACTCTGTGCTTCCTACACGGCTCATTTACTCTGCCACCATCTGTGCGCTTCCTCCCCATGCCCAGATCATGCTCCACAGCCACAGCTGGTGGGAGGACGTGTTCAGCAGAGGGGCATTAGAGCAAGGGCATCTCTCCCAGCTACATCAGCTGTACATCCAGACTCCACTGGGAGAAAATCCTCTGTGAG
>NW_005843344.1:28628-31093 GCF_000455745.1 Alligator sinensis | reverse complement strand
CCCTGGGAGCGCTGTCCCTGGGGCAGCACTGGGCCGATAGGCAGGCCACACCTGGGGGTTCTCCACTTCTGACTGTGATACAGCTATGACAGGGAGCAAACCCGAGGACTGTCTGCCCCTGCTTACCAGAAGGGCGTTAACTGGCGGCACCCCCTTGCCTGGGAAGCAGCAGACATGGGTCTGAAGTCCTGCCGACCCAGAAAGAGCTTGAACCTGCTTCGGCTTTTGCCATCACCATGCTCTAACCACTAGGTCATAATCCAGGCCTTGCTTAGAACTCTCCCCATCTCTCCTATCCAGGCTTGCTCCTTTGGCAGCCAAAACAGGGAGGTAAGTGGGGATATAAGGTGGTGCAAGGTTTTATCCTAGTTCCCAATGCAAAGAAGAAAGCCAGGTGTTATGTAGCCATTTCAGCCACCAAATGTGAAGTTAAATTCAAAGGGTGGTCCAATTCCACCACTGAGAATTACAGTCCCAAACCTTGTAAGGGCAAAGCAATGCGGCTTCACAGGTGAACTGTACATAGGACAGGGCCTACAAGACCTGTGAGATGAAGTGCATCACCCAAGGCCACCCAGCAGAGCAGTGGCAGTGTCCCAGGCAGATTTCCAGCCTCTATGTCCCCAGCCATGTAGTATTTGAGCAGGACAGTGCCCTCGCCTCCTGTTTCTAAAGCACGTCTTTGTGTTGAGCGTGTTGTCAGTGTGGAGAACAAGAAACAAAGATGAATAATACTATTGAAATGCTAATGTTACGGCCCTTTACTCCTGCTCGTCTCTAAATCCAAATGACTCTTTCCTTTTATTTTTAGTGTGGCTGTTGGAGGACTCTCAGCATCACTGGAAGCATGGATATCACTTGAATGTATGCAATTTGCAGTTTTTTTAGGGTTTCATTTATTTCCCTTAAGGTCTCTACAATTGTCTATCACTTCTTTCATTCCTTTCATCTCAGTGATCATTTGGCTGGTGAAAGACCGTCTCCAAATACAGCAGTCTAGAGGATAGTTATGCTACCCGTGTTGGGGATTTGTCCAGAACAGACTTTTTCTGGCAAAGGGAGTCATGTTTGAAGGGGGAAGCTCGTCACACCTTCCCCACGGTTTTCCTTCTGTCTGGCAGTTCCCTGCACAAACGTCCCCACTAACAGCCTGCACAATGAATCTGAAGTTGTACCTGATCTGTGGGTGTGGAAGAACCAGCTCGTTCATACAGCATCCCCCACGTGTGCATCGCTGTTAGGACAGCACAGCGGGGTCCTTGCTTCCAGGCACTAGGCAGTACTCAAGCATGGCCCAGAGGTAGAACCAAAACACGTGAAAACAGAGACAAACCTGCTCCAGAAAAAAAAGAGAGCATGCACTGGTTCCTCCTAAGCAGTGGCCATGCCTGTGTGCTTCAGCACTGCACCAGGGATTGCCGCAGCGAGGGTCGCAGCATGAGCTCTGCACAAGCTGTCCCTCCCCTGCAATGGGAATCAGGTGGCGTGTGTGCATCAGGAGGCTCAGCCAGGAGTGAGAGCTGCCTGGATCCAAGCAGCACCGCACCACTGGGTGGGGACATGGCATCAGGCAGGGAAGGCAGCATGCGCAGCAGCAGGCACGGTCACTCATAGAAGTGGAAATGAGTCCCAGGTGAGCTGACTGTGAATGTGTCTTGGTTTACAGGGATGTCTGCGGACACGTGGCCAGCCTGGGACAGAGAAGACTCATTAGACACAGCTGTGGTAAGGATCCTGTCAAGCCTCGGGTAACAACCCCGGGACATTGGACTGCAAAAGGTCTCTTGGCTCCCCCAGCTGACCCCTTACCTTTCTCAGGCTTCTCACTTTTTCATTTGCTTCTGGTATCTTTTCCGTCATCTCTATGCAGAGGTTGCCTCTAGCCATTTGGCGCAGTCTGTTCCCCAGCCCGGTTGCTCCAAACTTGCTATCCCTGAAGTCAAGGGGTCTTTTTCCACTGGTTTCAATAGGAGTAGGGCTGAGCACCTTTCCCTAATCTCGATCCAAACAGCAATTTGAGCATGGGCCAAAAGCACCTCTATGTACAGAAAGTTTCTAATTGGTAAAGGCTCTTAAATCTTCCAGAGAACGCAGTGACTGGAAAGTGCCTCTGGATAGACTCATTCGAGGAATACGATGCCCCCTATTTTCTTGTTACACACCAGGTTATTAACCACAGGAACAACTTACCCGGGCGGGGGTACGATGAATTGTCTCTCACCTGACGTCCTGAAATAAAGGCTGGGTCTCTGTAAAAGAGAAGCTAGAGCATGACCTGAAATGAAGGATATCTGCACTGCCTCCCCTCTGCGCAGGCTGGCTCGTTGTGCAGGATTAGTGTGGAGCGTCTTCCCTTCCATGCAACCTGCGGCTCTAAGCCATACAATACAATGGGTAGCTGGGGTCTGCTCCCTTAGTGCTGCTCACAGCAATGCCAAGTGCCACACTTCATTGCTCAGGTGCCA
>NW_005843344.1:23014-28547 GCF_000455745.1 Alligator sinensis | reverse complement strand
TAGCAGAGCTCTTCTGGTAGGGAACAGAGGGTGGGCAGCAAAGGCAGCGGTAGAGCTACCAAGCATTTTCAGTGAGGGCTAGCGAGTGCAGCAGGAGTAAGCAAGAGAAATCCTGAGGAGCGTGGATCAAACAAGACCTGGCCTGACTTTTCTTTTTCCCCCTCTTTCCATGCAACAGTTCGAGACGCCGTCTGACGATGCTGGACCTGCCGTACCAGACATCATGGGGGTCGACATAGGTATACATGGGGAAGCGACACTGCCTAAGTTAGGTGATGCGCTCAAGCTCACGCAGGAAGTCTGTAGCAAGGCCAGGGAGTGGCTCGAAGTCTCCTGAATCTGCATTCATTGACCTTCCAGAGACCATCATTGCTGCTCTACCTCCCATCTCCCATGCAGCACTGCAGGACAGAGATAGTTAGCACCTGACCTTCAAGCATGAAAGTTTGCAGAGCTTGGATCAAGTCATGCTGGTGATCAGTGCCCCATCCTAACACACACCCTCCTAGCACACATGGCTTGTTCACTCTGCTTGTAGATGCCTTTGTGGCTAAGCGCCAGGGCTGAGTGATTACCGGAGTGGGTTGGAAATCCCAAGGTATTTCCCCGTACAAAATCAAATCCTGTCCACAGAAGCGGCTTGTTTCTTGAGGAAGGGCATTGGACTAAATGACCTTTGCAGACACCCTTGCTTTATTCTTCTATATTAAGTGACCGCTCTCTTCTCTCCACAGCTGCAGGTGCCAGTGGGGGATGAAAACCCCAGGCCTTAGTGTCTCTCTTGCTCATCCACTCCGTGTTCCTGCCCTTGGGTTTGTGCCTTCTTTTGTCTCCTTCCCTGGACTCAGCAGAGGTGATCCAAATAATGGCTTTGCTTCCTAGGCTTTCCTCTGCACATGCTGATACCAGCAAGGTGTCTGGCAGAGCCTGCTGGCCTCTACTCCTGCATCTATGCTGAAAAGCATGCCATGCACGTCACTCTGGGTATGAACTGTGGGACCCAGGTGTCTGCATAAGTTGGTCAATTAAAAAAACAAAAAAAAACAATTGCTGGTTTCCCGTACACAAAATGCCTCATAAAGCCAACTAGAAATTTATTTTTCTAATAACCCAAGTACTTTCCAGTCACTCTACCTGCCCTTTACCTCCACTCCCTAGGACAGGGGATCATCTTTTCATTTTGTGTCTGTAAAGCATCTAAGCACAGTGGGCTTCTGGTTCTTTACTGAGGCTTCTAGCACAGATCATAAGAAAAAAATGGAGGGATTGTCATGTCCATTTTACACGTGGGGAATTGAGGCTCTGGTAGGACATGGATACAGCTACACAACACATGAAGGCGTGATTGCAGCAAAAGGGAGGCAGGACTGCACTGACTTGAGCTTGCATAAGTAATACTAGCAGGGAATGCACAACAGTGCTGGGATGACCATGGGCTATATAAGCTTGATAGCAACCTTGATAGCAACTCGAGTAGCAAAGCCCACAGCAATGTCACCATGTCTTCAGTACTCTTTTTGCCTTTGATGCCACCGTGTCTTCAGTACTCTTGTTGCCTTTACTTGCCAGATGAAAGCCAGCATAGGCATGACCATTTGTGCTATGCTTGTGCCTTCACTTGCTGCACAGACCTAGCCTTGAGGACCCTTATATACCACCGTACCATGCAGGGAATTTGCAAGAATTAAAACAAATTAAAAAAAGTAAGGCAGCAGAATGATGGGAGCCATGTAAGTCGGTTAAGTAGACTTCCATCACTATAGCTACCCTAATGTAAACCTTTCAAGATAATCTGGCCTGATGTTTTCTGCTCCAGAGGCAGAAAGACGGTTATTTGTAGGATTTTAATTTAAGATGCTGGCACCGCTGAAAACTAAGTGTGACACCTAGTATGAAAGCAAAGAAGGTTCTCATGGACTATATTTTATACAAAGGGTAAACTCTGCTGAGTTGATGTCAAGCCTTAATTGACATTAACCTCCCCTCCCACTTCAGGTGATTGATGCTCACAAAGAAAAACCTTTTTCCCTTTAGTGTTTTCATGACCTTCTTCCTCCTATAAGTGCAAGGATAGAAGGGAAAGATATTCCAAATGTTTGAGAGGCTCCTCACAGCTTGCCCATCTGTCCAGTGAACTGCACACTGATACAAAGGACGCTTTTCATCTAAAGAATTAGATTGTAGAAAAGGCAGGGTGCTCTATGAAGACCTACAGAAATACAGTGCTTGTATGATGTGCACCCTTGAGGCGAGCGGTGGCAGGGGGAGGAGATAAAAGCAGCACGGCTCCCCCTCAGCAACAAGTCTCACCATCCTGCTTTGCCCTCCTGTGCTGGTCTGGCTAGGCTGCAGCCCCGTGTCCACTATGGGTGCACAAATCTAGGGGGGATGTGCCCCCCCGATGCATTGTCTGTGTCCCCCCCTGTGCCCCATTGATTTATTTGTGGGGAGCTGCTCTCTGCACTGCCTGGCTGCCGTGTGTGTGCGCACGCATGTAACGTAGCATCCCCTGCCTGATCCCCTGCACTCTGCAAGTGGAAATCACAGCTTCCCATGTTTTTCTATTTTGAAGGAGAGAAAATCTGTGACTTTCCACATTTTCGGAGATAGAGATGGAGAAATATATATATATAAAACATATGTATCAGGACAGAGATATATAGAGCCAGAGCTATATGGGGACAGAAATATAAGGAGCCAGAGATATATGGGGACAGAAATATATCGAGCCTTGATATAAGATTGCCACACATGTGTCCCTGGTTTTATAACCTGTCTGGAGCCTACCCATGTTGGTTTAAGCTTCTGGGTGTGCAAGCTTTGTATGCACTGTGTGGTGCTTATCTGTGTGCCTCTTACCTTGGGCACCTAAACCTTTTCTGCCATATGGCTTTGGAAAACACAGTTAGTTAATTACCCTGGGGCACCTAAACCTTTGCTGCCATATGGCTTTGGAAAACACAGTTAGTTAATTAACTTCCCATTGGCATTCTTGGAACTGCTCAAAGTACCCCAAACTCACTAGCTCTGTCCGTCACTGGAGGCTCCTGAATAGCGGTGGTCAGTTTGCTTTGGTTTTAGCTCTTTACCTTTATGCCTTCAACATTTTTTTCCTCCAAGATCCAGCCTCTTTTCCACCCCTTTCCCTTGTGTTTGGGCAGGGCAGTTGCTCAACACCACCAGGTTGAGAGCGGGACTTGGTCAGAGGTTGCTGCAAGAGATATATACAGCCAGATGTATATGGGGAGAGAGAGATATGGAGACAGAGATATATACAGCAAGAGATATAAGGAGACAGAGACATATGGAGCCAGAGACATGTGGAGAGGTTGCTGAGCTGGCAGGCTGTGGAGTACTGGCTGGTGGTGTGCACAGCAACCTCTTCCTCAGGTCCTGTTTCCTTCCTTGAGTCTAGTGGTTAGGGCATTTTAAAAGAAGCTAAAAATACCCTGAATGAGCTGGCAGGCTGTGGAGTACTGGCTGGTGGTGTGCACAGCAACCTCTTCCTCAGGTCCTGTTTCCTTCCTTGAGTCTAGTGGTTAGGGCATTTTAAAAGAAGCTAAAAATACCCTGAATGGGGACAGAGATATATGGGGACAGAGATAAAAGAAACCAGAATTATCTGGAGGCATAGATATATGGGGACAGAGATATATGGGGACAGAGATAAAAGAAACCAGAATTATCTGGAGGCATAGATATATGGGGACAGAGATATATGGGGACAGAGATAAAAGAAACCAGAATTATCTGGAGGCATAGATATATGGGGACAGAGATATATGGGGACAGAGATAAAAGAAACCAGAATTATCTGGAGGCATAGATATATGGGGACAGAGATATATGGGGACAGAGATATACAGAGAGAGGTATATATGTGGAGAGAGATATATGGGGACAGACATATGTGGAGCCAGAGATATATGGTGACAGAGATACATAGAGCCAGAGGTATATGGGGACAGAGGTATATGGGGACAGAGGTATAAGAAACCAGACATAGCTGGAGGCAGAGATATATGGAGCAAGAGATGTAATGAGCCAGATATATATGGAGCGAGAGATACATGGGGAAAGAGATATATGGAGCCAGAGGTATAAGGAGACAGGGATATATGGGGACAGAGATATATAGAGCCAGAGATATTTGGGGACAGAGATATAAGGAGCCAGATATAAAAGGGTACAGAGATATATGGAGCCAGAGCTATATGGAGCCAGAGATAGAAGAAACCAGATATATCTGGAGGCAGAGATATCTGGAGCCAGAGATCTAAGGAGCCAGAAATCTATGGGAAGAGAGAAATATGGAGCCAGAGATCTATGGGGAGAGGGATATAAGAAACCAGAGATATATGGGAACAGAGATACATAGAGCCAGAGATATATGGCTCAGAGATATATGGCTCAGAGATAAACAGAGCTAGAGATATATGGAGACAGAGATATAACAAATCAGAAATATCTAGAGGCAGATATATATGGAGCCAAATATATAAGGAGCCAGATATATATGGGGAGAGAGATATTTGGAGCCAGGGTTTTATAGATCCAGAGATATATGTGGACAGATATATATAGAGCCAGAACTATGTGGGGACAGATATTTATAGAACCAGGGATATAAGCAACCAGACATATCCGTAGCCAGAGATATATGGAGCCTGAGGTGCATGGGGACAGAGATATACGGTGCCAAAGATATATGGAGCTACAGATATATGGAGCGCGATATATATCGCGCCTGAGATATAAGGAGCAAGACATATAAGGAGGCAGAGATATAAGAAGCCAGAGATTTCAAAGATTTCACAGACATTAGGGCTGGAAGGGACCTCGGAAGATCATCGAGTCCAGCCCCCTGCCCAAAGGGCAGGAAGTCAGCTGGGGTCATAGGATCGTCATGCTAAGCTGAGGCTTGTTCACAACAAGTAAAAATCCAAAATCCTGATGCTGCAAGCTATCTATTGTTTCTGAAGAAACCATGAGATATCCCATCAGTATATCTGCTATCCATAGGAATTTCAAGCTGGCTCCCAAGTGTCTGGGTACTCCCTAACCTTATGTGTTTCCTGATTATCAATCAATTTCTTGAGAAGTTCCAAACTAGATAACCTCCTTGTCAAGAGAAAAGACAATGATTTGCACTATTGAGAGTGCTTCAAAGCAGCTGAATTGAGGGTATAAAAATATGTAAAAAGCAACAGTGTGCGTGCTTCAAGAATAAAACTCATGTGCTAACACCATCCCCTGTTGCTCTTGGGATGCTGGAAGAACAGATTGTCTTCTCCCTTCAAGGATTGTGCTACGGACTGTGCCTATCAGTTTTGTAGCCTGATTACCTTGGACTGGTGAGATCCCAGGGCTCGCTCTCTCTCTTCACTCTAGGCATAAATTTCTTAACCTGAACCGTATTAGTTAATCTTGAGCTAAGTTTCCCTGAATACTTAGTGAAACCAGGGTAGTATTGTAATTGTTTGTGTTTGTTTTTCCTTTGCATGTCTGTTACTATTAGTATCATTATATATAT
>NW_005843344.1:18637-22451 GCF_000455745.1 Alligator sinensis | reverse complement strand
GTATAGAAACACAAGTAACACAAGCAGCACATTGACAGAATTACCAAGACCCTAGAAACATATCCCTAATAAATGAGCACACCCCAAAGTAATGGGCAAATCTGGTAACACTAATCACAAAGTTTGATGTCTGTTAGGTACAACCACTTGTGCTCAGAGCTCAGCTGACTCACTTTTCCTTTTTCCTCAGGCCCAGTATGTCTGGCTTGCACCTTGTAAAGCAAGCCCGAGACCGGAAGAAAGTTGACTTGCAAAGAGATTTCACTGTGGCTTCCCCAGCCAAATTTGTTACTTGGTTTGGGGGGAATAAAGTCATCGAGAAGCTGAGTGACTGGCTACCTGGAACTGTGCTTACTGTGTCCTTGCTGTGCTCCTTGCAGGTTACACAGGGGAGCCATCAATGGTTCTGCAGCAAAAACTTGCATTTCTGCCTGTAACGTTTCTGCTCTTACTGTTATTTTAATGCTATGTCTCATCAATTTTGCCCGGTGTGACATAAGTAAAAAGCTCTATGAAGCTGAAGCAGATTCCCAATTGTTAGTGTTAGAGACGTATCTTAAATGACCTAGAGCTTCTCTGCTGCCAGAGTAGGAATATGTTTAATAGTGTTTTTCCCAGTCTGGTTTGACCCCTCTGAGGCAGTGGTTCTCCAGCTGGTTAGACTATGGGCACCTTTCAGAAAATGCTAGCTCCTAGCTTTCATCCATTTTTTGACTATGGAAAAATAATAGAGCAATTCCTGTATTGCAGAGAACTCAGAAATCCCACAACAAGTCAAAATGGTTTTGGGCCTCTGGATTCTGATTTTGAAATCTATGGATTTATCTTGTAAAATGTACGTAGATGTTTGCACACTTAACAATGCTAATGCTGTACAACAGCTTTAAAAGGATCTCGTGGAACCGCAGGTTATCTTATAAGATTCTCTTATAAGAGATATAAGACTGGCTGGATCCCTCAAGCCAGTCAGAGATATAAGGAGCCAAAGATATATGGGATCAGAGATATAAGGAGATAGATATATGTGGAGCCAGAGACATTTGGAGCCAGAGAAGTAAGGGACAGAGATATATAGAGCCAGAGATATAAGAGCCAGTAATATAAGGAGCCAGATGTATGTGGAGGCTGAGATACATGGAACGTGAGCTATATGGAGCCAGAGATATAGGGGGGTCAGATATGTATGGAGCCAAAGATATGTAGAGCCAGAAATATATGAACCAGATATATAACGAGCATTTTATATGTTTAGCGAGAGATATAAGGAGCCAGAGATATATGGAGCCACAGCTATAATGAACAAGAGATATATAGAGCCAGAGATATATGGGACATAGATATATGGAGCCAGAGATATATGGAACCAGAGATATATGGAGCCTGAAATATAATCATCGAGAGATAGATGGATCAAGAGATACATGGAGGCAGAAATGTATAGAGCCTGATATATATGGAGCCAGAAATATATAGAGGAAGAGATATGGAGCCAGACATATATAGAACCAGAAATAGAAGTAGTGAGTGATAATTAGAGCCAGAAATATATGAAGACAGAGAAATATGGATCCTGAAATAGATGAAGCCAGAGATATATGGAGCAACAGATATATGGAGCCAGAAATATTAGGAGCTAGATATATTTGGAGTGAGATATATATGGGCCAGAGATAAATGGAACAAGACATATATAGACCTAGAAATATATAGAGCTAGAGATACATGGAGCCAGAGATTCATGGAGCCAGAGATATGTGGAGCCAGAGGTAGCTAGAGACTGAGTTTTATTGAGCCAGAAATATATGGACCAAGACATATATAGAGCCAGAGATGAATGGATCCAGAAATATGTAGTGCCGGAGATATCTGGCACCGGAGATATCTGGTTGCAGAAATATTTGGAGCCAGAGACATACAGAGCCAGAAACATATGGAGCCAAAGATATATAGAGCCTGAGATATATGGTGCGAGAAATGTATATAGCCAGAGATATATGATTTCAGAGACGGATGAAGCCAGAGATATATGGAGCCAGGGATCTATAGAGCCTGATATATATGGAGCCGGAGATATATTGAGCTGGCATTTTATGGAACCAGAGATCTATAAAGCCAGAGATATATAGCACAGACATATATTCATCTGTAGTTTTATAAGACCAGATGTATATGTAGCCAGAGTTACATAGAGCTAGAGATACGTGGGAGCGGGTATATATGGAGCCATGGATATATGGAGCCAGGGATATAGGGAACCAGAGATTACGGAGCCAGAAATATATAGCGTAGGACAGGTATAGAGCTGTACTTTTATGAAACCAGAGTTATATACAGCCAGAGGTATATGGAGCCAGAGGTATATAACGTATGGGATATATAACGACAGAGATATATGGAGTCAGATATATATGGAGCTGAAGTTGTATGGAACCTGAGATAGACAGACCCAGAGATATATAGACCCAGAGATATATAGTGCAGGGCATATATAGATCTGGAGTTTTATGGAACCAGAGCTATATGACGCCAGAGATATATGGATCTCGAGTTTTATGGAACCAGACACATATAGAGTCAGACACATCATATAGAACCAGAGATATACAGAGCTGTAATTTTATGGAGCCAGAAATATATGGAGCCATAGGTATATAGAGGCAGAAATATATAGAACCAGAAATAGATGGAGCCAAATATATAATGAGCTGGAATTTTGTGGAGCCAGAGATATATGGAGCTTCAGATATATGGCTCCATATACAGCTAGAGATATAGGGTGCTAGATATATAGGGAGGTAGAAGTAACTGAACATAATGGTATATGGAGATAGAGATATATGGAGATGTGAGATATATACAGATAAAGATATAGAGAGAGAGAGATAGGCACACTGCTGAAGAACTGTTGTTGCTTAGTGGCTTGTTATAGAAGAAAAGGGAGCTGCAGTTGCGCAGCCACATGAGCCCAGGCATGCTTTCTCACACAATTCTCATCCTCATTTTCTGACCTACAACCAGAGCGTTGCCATAACATGTGGTACATACCTTTCATTAGGAGGTTGGACTCCGCTGGGTGCTGTATGACTTTTGCAAGAAGCCTTGACATTTTCATACGGAGAATGAAAGGTACTAGAGAATGGAAGAGATTCACAAACATTGAGGACATCACTGTGAAAGCAAAAAAAAAATTAGAATTACAGCAATTACTGGCAAAGTCCAATTAAAATACTCAGGGAACACCAAAAGTGTTTGCTTACAGTGGTATAAAATGACTAGCTTCCAAAAAAATGGAACAATTTTTAAGCTATTTTTCAACCACTGTGAGTTTCTGTACATCTGGTCCATAAGCACACTTGAACAGGAAGCACGGGGGTCCCAGGAAGCTGGAGACCTGCAGTGAATTTGCACAGCTGTCTGTGAGACCAGCATCGATCCCATGACATACATGCACGTGGCAGACTGATCTTTCCCAAAATGGAAGTTCTCTCATCCTCTCAGGCCTTGGCACCTTCTGGGCAGAGAGGTACCTATACTTAGCCCTATCAGCTGGAACTCAGCCAAAGGCAGGGTGTATAGCTGCATTTGTACAGACTAAATTAATCCTGAGATCCATAAGCATCTGTAAGAAGCAGTTTACACCATCTCATGCTGCTTTCCAGAAATCCTCGACACTGCACTGAGCCCAGTCTGCTTCATGCAAAAAAGCCCCTCTTGTTTTCCCTTCCTACCTCAGCTGAGATGCCACCAACTTCAGCCTAACCCTGAGACATCCCCCCCACCCCACCATGAGAGGGAAGAAAAGGGCTAAAGCCTC
>NW_005843344.1:15097-18461 GCF_000455745.1 Alligator sinensis | reverse complement strand
GGGAGGGCTGAAATTGGGCTGAAACTCCAGGAGGGGCCAAGAGGCAGGAGCTGAGGGCAGGGAAAAGGGGGAGAAGGTGCCAAACCAAACAGGGGAGTGAGGTAAGACAGGGGGGTTTAATAAAGAAAGAACAATAAATGGGGAAAGGGAGCAGTGTAGCTGCAGTAGCATCCCATGTTTCACATACAGTTGCACTTCCCTCAGCAACCTACAGCCCACCACCAGTTTCAAGCCCCAGCCCACAGCCAACCAAACTAGGGGCTGTCTCTGTGCGTATCCCGAAACCAGGCCCATGGGTTACGGGCAGTTGCCACCAACTGTGCCCGCACACCCCTTCCCTACACAACACCCAGCAAATCCCATCAGGAATCCAAACTCGTGGACTCCAACCAGTACGCGAGAAGTGCACGTTGTGCATGCCAACCCCCACCCGTCATAGTGTGTGAAACACATTAAGATTTGCACCTGGTCTAAGCTCTGAGATGCAGCCAAACAATCCTTGCATCCCAGTTGCATCAAACCTCTGTCCCCAGCACTGCCAGCCTTCACTCTTGCTGCCATAACAAGGCCATCCCATGTGCACCCCACTAAGAAGGAGCCCCACAGGGAACAGCCAAACAAGCTAGCCTACGACTATACTAACTTTAACCCAACAAGCCAGGACTCCACTGCCATGCAGAAATCCCCACCAAGTACTAGTTAGGGGATTGCTCACAACACAACAAGACAAGGCTACAACCTGTCCCACACCCAGACCAAACAGCTGCCCCATCACCATCCCCCAGCCCAGCCAGCCCCACTCACTGCCATCACACAATGTCTACTTCAAACCAGAGATGTTCCTATCCCTGTCCAAACCCAAATATGGCACCCAATCCAGACAGGTCTCCAAGCCCTATCTCCATACAACCAATCAAGGCATTCTACCAATTAGTTCAGCCCCCCGGCAACATAGCCCCCTCACCTCACCTGAGTATCTGGCATGACCCAAGAACATGTTGTCTCTTCCCTGAACACCAGGTTTAGACTCAATCTCCTGAGGACCCCTCTTGCAACCCAAGCCCCAGGCCACGGCCAATGCCATAGCCCATCCTCTTCCCAAAGTCCCCAGGCTGCAGGAAAATAAGCCCCAGCACCAGACTCTGGGTGTAACTCCAGCATGAGCCCAACGAGCCAAGCCACCTCCCCACCCTGAGCCCACAACATCCAATTAACCGACACAGAAGCCCCCAGCTTCCTAGCCTGCTCCTAGCTCAAAGTCTCCAGGCTCACAGAAAAGGAGCCGAGGCTCTTCTCTCAAAGCCTCAGAGGTCCTGCCTCCAGAGTCCTGAAATACAGCGTGGATACACCCTACTGCTTGAGTACCCAGTGTGTCCCAAAGTCTAGTCAGTGCCCCCACAACTACATCCCAACCCCAGCAAGATGCCCCGCAATCCTTTGCAGGCTGCAGCCATCCCAGCCAGCCCTTGTCTTTTGTGGAAAGCTTCCCCAAACTTCCCAATGCATCCAATGAAGCCATGGCTCTGATCTCTCCTACGTCCGCACCAACCGAATGACCAACCACCCTTCCTGGCCACACGTGGCACCAAACCAGGCTGGGAAAAATCAAATGTCTTTTTCTAGTGGAGTGACAGTCTCGGAAGCATCCTAAACAGGCATGCCTTTGCCTCACAAAGAAACCATGCGATCAAGTGCACACCAACACTGAAGGATGTATATCTTAGTACCAGTGCACCACTGCTCTAATTCAAGAGCATGTCTCAGGGGCAGAGTTATGTTTATGGTAGATATTTAATAAATAATTCAGTGCCTAATTATTTAATAAGTAATGCAGGTGTTTATGGCCCCAGGTATAGGAAAGGCTAGGCAACTAATTCATCCCATCAAGTGTCAGGGGTCTTACACATCCACCCAAAAAGCAATCACTTCATAGTGATACCTATCTTTTTCAGGAAGCAGGGCACACTGCTTACAAAATGTGGGTACAACCAGGACATTACTGACTGGCTATAAAAGAAAAGAGAGCTGCAGTGATGCAGCAACATGAGTCCCAGGCATGCTGTCTCACACAACAGCCATCCTGCTTCTTGGACCTACAACCAGAGTGTAGTCCAGTAAAAAGTGCTATCTACCAAAATACGGCATTTGCCCTATATGCTAAATATCACCCTCCCTAAGTACCATATCCTCCTTAGACTCCCAGCATAATGCAACCCTGCACTGAAATAACTAGGGCTGGACACAAAACCTGGCAGGTTTGTGAAAAACAGCAGAAATCTGACAGGTAAGCTTTCAAAAACCATACTCCTCACTTTCCAATACCAGTGCAAGGCATGTTTCGGTCTCCCCACAATAAATGCCACTAATGACCATACCATGTTTCAGCTGCTCAAGTAGACTAAGTCCAGTGCTCCAATACATGAGGATTTTTTTAAGGAAATACAAATCAAGGGAGAGATATTCAGGCCATAGTCTCAGGGCTACCCATGAAACTGAAAATGTTGCTGAGGAGCAGGGGTACAAGAAGGCTGTGCCAGAGGACAGGCTCTACGTGGCCAAAGGGTGCCCTTTAAGGCTCAGATGCAAAACAAGACAAACTGCCACGTCCAGCCTCCAATAACCTGTCTGTCAGAAAGGTTGAACTCCTTTGGGGAAAAACACCACCTTCCCACCGATCCATTCTCCAGTCTTCCTTGGAAACCATGAGAATGAATACCAAACCTGGTGTTTTAGCTCTTCAGCAGTGCAAGGGCAAGCAGACTGTTTCAGACATCGGGTCCCCACTGCTCAGCACTAGTGCTCGTACAAGTTGAACAGGAGCTCGCACGGGCAGTAGTGAGGAAACCGGAATGGACCAAAAAAACTCCTTCTCTCGGAGACACTAGCTACTATGACAAGTACGTCTATGGGGCCTACCAGAAAGGGGTCCTGATCTTTGGCCCTCTAATGATACAATACAATCAGTACATGAAAATGGAAGCAGGAAGCCAAAAGGTGTGAGGACATACCCTCTGAGGGCAAGGAAATCAGCAGAACGAAATCCTAGAAAAAAGTAACAGCTTAAAGATCAAGCAAATATACTGCATGTTATAAAGAACAGTGCTCACAAGTTTTACATAACACCACAAATGGTTTGGGAAAACAACCCAAATTCAGGCCATTACACTGATAGCCTGAGCTTCCAGTGATGGTGGCATTTCAACAAAGCCCCAAGTCCCTCCTAAATACAGACTCGGGAGGAACAGCCGGCATCATGCAAAGTGGCAAGAATTTCTATTCCTAACGCATAAGAGGGGTGTCTGCCCAACCGCCTTTTGGCAGACTCCGATGGAAATAAGGATCACAGCTATCTTTCTCCTTCTCA
>NW_005843344.1:14124-14816 GCF_000455745.1 Alligator sinensis | reverse complement strand
GGATCACTGGATGAGAGACCAAGAGGGGATGCAAAGCAAGTGTAACTTTCTGTCAGCACCGAGGGCCGGGTTCAGATTCTGGGGCCAAACAGCACCTTCCTCACCCTGGCTCTAGCCCCAGACAGAAAGCCAAGAAAGTACGTTCTGACGTACTTGGCCCAGTTAGTGTGGAAAGAAGGATCACCCACAGCTGTCCTTGTGAGGCTCCAGCAGCTACACAACCCAAAGCACCAAGTGCTGAGTAGGGAGATTGGCAGACAAGGTTCCTTGGGTGAATTTGATATCTTTTATTAGACCAACCCAAATGGTTGGAGAATAGTTATTAAGCAAGCTTTCGGGTTCAAAAACCCTTCATCAGGCTAAGGAAGCTTCAGCAGTTGGTGTGTGCTCTTCCTGGATGGGATGAAAAGTAAACAAGCCAGGGGCTGGACTGGACCTAGGCTATGCTTTGTCAACTCATCCCTGTTCCTCCTTGCTCCCCATCTACTGCCCTACTGTCTCTGCCCCAGGGCTGTTGTCCCCTGGCCCTGCTTGGGGACGCCCCTCAATGCATAATGTGCCAGTCAGCCTCATGAACCCTCTTCTTCCCTTTCCTGATCTCCCCGCTCCTGCCTCACTGCCTTGCCTCCTATCCTGCCTCTACTGTACAGTCCTTGCTCCTGTCTTTATTTCAATGCTGGCTTCTTTTTCCC
>NW_005843344.1:8763-14030 GCF_000455745.1 Alligator sinensis | reverse complement strand
GATACAGGGCAGGGGGCTGAGTAGTCAGCTGGGATGGCTGTTTCTAGGAGGTAGGGTGGTGTATATTTGGTGGGACTAGCTGATGTGACAGCAAGGGCTGTGTAGGTTGGTGCAGCCTTGGTGGTCGGGTAGACGGGACTGCTTGGAATCGGTGGTGATGGATAACTGAGGGCAGTGCAGATTCTGAGCTTTACTGAAGAGGTTTGAATTGATTGTGTGTAACCTTGATGTTAGGGGTGATTAGAACAGAGTAGGGACCCATGGGCATCGTGCCTCTGCTGCTAGCTTTTGCTGGTGAAGAGTAGCTTTTACTTTCTGCTCCAAGTTGACACATGGAGCACGAACAACACGCATTGTACCTCCAGCCTTTGGTCGAGAGCTTTCTGGCTTCTTTCATCTGAAAGCAGGCTCTGAAACACCAGACAATGCAGATGTGAAAGCCTCAGCAACTGGCTGCAAGCAAAGGAAGAGTAAAGTTCACTCAACTCTGTCCAAACTTTCTTTCCCCTCCTCCTCCTCCTCCTTCACTTCTTTCTGACCTTTCATTTGTGAGAGAGAAATCCACCTCTACATTGTACCCACTAAAATATAAAGTAGATAGACAAATGTTTTCTTATTGTAAAAACAAACAAATAAACAAAAAAAGTGGCACGCACTGTGTGTTATATAACAAATATGTGGACTAAATCCTTATACAAGTACAAGTGTCCAACAGAAGCCATCAAAAAGTCTAAGGCCAGCTCACTCTTCTGTGCTGGGTACAGTTCATCTCAGTGATGTAAGGGCACACGTTCAGCCCAGGCACTCGTCTCTGCAGCATTTGCATTTCTGAAGATAGAATCTGTTCCTTGCACATGTCGTTACAAGCTTTGTCCCAAAGGTACAAAATTAGTTTGCGTGAAACAGGCTGAACAGAAAAGTTTCCGTGGACAGGGTAAAAGTAAAGTCATACATTTTAGGCATAAAATGTACACATAAAATGCTAGCTGCAGGGTAGCTGGAGATGCTACTATATGCAGTTTCTGCCATGGTTTAGCAGATGTGGGGAGCTGGCTGCATCCCTGGCCCTGCTCTCCCCACCCCAGAGCCAGATGCAGTCACCAAGGGGCTGGCAGTCCTTCTTCCTGTCCTGGAACCAACAGTTCTTGAAGGCAGGCTGTGGCTGCGCTCGCATATCAGGTCCCCAGCGCCACAGCACGTGCAGCGCTCAAAGCACTCCTCAAATCGGGCGTCTCCTACCTGTCGGTGGGGGATGAATGGGAAACCAGGAAGGAACATGCAGCAACACTCATGCAGATCCCACTCTGGGTCCAGGACTACGTGGTATACTCAGCCACTCTCCCCAGGCCAGAGGCAGTTGCATCTCAGCTCCCTGCTACACTTGGTGTTGCCCCACTCCATAGCTGGCTGCAATGGCGCTGTGCTACATGCAGCTGTGCCCCACCCCACATTTGGGTGCATCCAGGCCCCTTTCTACCCCACTATGCCCCTGCCAGCTCACCGGGAGGTAGGTGCTGCTGGGCCAAGGCAGCTGTAAGCTGAGGCGAGGATGCAGTCGGTTCCACTGGATATGAGGTTAGCCAGGCAGACGCAGCCCTCAGCACAGCCCCCCAGGGAGGCCGCAGAGCAAGAGGTGGGGCAGTGGGAACCATGCGCGTTGTAGTTGTTGTTAGCAGGGCAGGTGAAAACTTGCAGGGGGGCAGAAAGGGGGGAGGGGGTCCCTAGGAGGGGGGTAGGGGCTGGAGAGTGAGAGCTAGGGAGTTGCGGAGGGGCTCTTCTGGCCCCCAGGAGTTGCACAAGTTGAAGTGACAGGTCCAGGAGAATTGCATGACGGGCATCTGGGCCTGGCACTGTCTGTGGGTGCAGGGGACAGCAAGGCCAGTACCCCTCACTCCCAACAAAGCTCTATCTCCTACACCCCAATACCCCTTACACCCATCCTGCAGCCCCTCACCCCACCCAATTGCCCCCAAGTCCTGACCCGCAGCCACCACCGAAGACCCCACCAGGGTCCAGCACCTGCCCACTACTCTCCGGTCCTTCTGTCTTGTCCAAGATCTCGAATCTGCAGTCAGTGATGATCTGCCTCCCAAGCTGGCATATGGCAGGTGGGCAGGGACCTCCCAGTACTCTAGCATCTCCCAGTACCCAAAAGTTACTTCCCAATCCCCTCCCAACCGCACTCACAGCCTTCAGTGTCCCCAGTAAAGAGCCCAGTATCCTCTCATTATCTCCCCAGGAAATTCCCAGCATCTCCCAGGTCCTCCCAGTACCCTCCCAGGCAGACCCAGTAAACAGCTCCTCCAGTAACCACCCAGTAACCTCTCAATAGCCCCCCAGTGTCTTCTAATTCTCCCAGAGGATGAAGAGGTACTCAATTGAGTGTGGAGCAGGAGGGGTGCACTGGGGCGCCTTGTGCCAAGCGCCAGAGCACTGTCATGGCCCTCCTAGATCCCATCCAGGCAGCACTGGTCATTCCTGGGGTCTCCACGAGTGTCATCCCATGGACTCCACAGCTGCCAGGCCACTATGCTGGGGCAAGCAGAGGAGGGAGGGAATGCGCACCAGGCATGCGGTACCCCAGCAGGAGGACTGGGATTGAGAGAAGACCAGCAGGGCTGGGAGGGGGCGGCTGCACCAGATGCGCAGGCTGCTGACCCCATCCCAGCCCTCACTCTATCCCCAGTGAGGAGCAGGCGACAGTCCAGGAACCAGCTGCTAAGCAGAAGCAGGGGAATCACCCACAAACCGTTTACTGGCCAACAGCCACAGCTCCCCAGTATCCTCCCAGTACCTTGAAGGAAGCCTCAGTAACTCTCAGCCCCCGACTTGTCCCAGCCTGTGCCTCCAGTATCTCCCAGTATCCTCCTAGTCCCTCCCAGTGCTCTCACCAGGACACAGCTCTTGTCAGCGTGTTCTGGAGGTGCATCAGGCAGCTGTATCATGGCCACACACAGCTAGGAGTCTCAGCCCGTGGTCCCCTTGTTCTCGCCTTTGACCAGGAACCATGGTCCTGCTGGACAGGTGAACATACATGGGCTTGAGTGGTACGCATGGAGCTGCTCCAGTGCCCCCACCAGCCAGCCAGCTCCCACCCCCCAAGTAACAGTAACCTGTGACCTGACAGTCACAGAAAATCCACCAGCCCACAAACACTAAAGCAACTGCCAGCTACAGCCAGGCCCTTAGACCCCCTGCTGCAGCTGCACTGAGGACCGCACAGGACACCCACCACATCCTTGACATCTGCTGTGCCCAGCACAGACACCGTGACAGGGCCCAGCTGGCATCCAGACCCCACGCGCTGCACTGACCAGCTAGAACAGAGTTAAAACATCCCCTTTCCCATTCCTGGTACTTGTCACCTGCTTCCCACACGGCATCGAGAACAAGGGTCAGCAGCTCTCAACAGAGCCCAGACTAGGGATGGTGCAGCCTGGAGAGACCCTTACCTTGACCTGCACAATCACCAGTGACTCCAAGAAAACTTATTACTTCACTCCCTTATAGTGACCATAGACTATGCTGCATCTCTCCAAAACAGAGTGACCCTCTCTGGAGACTCCTCCAAAACCAGTTTTCCTTGCAGTCCCAACAGCCAGACAGGGGAGTTGTACCATGATGCCAAACAGAGCTTGGCTGGCACAAAAAGGGGAAGCTTCTTTTACACAGACTCAGGGCCCTTTGGCACTCATTTCTCCATGAGAACCGACCCAAAACCTGACCCAGCCCTTCCCAGGCCCTGACCCCCAACATCCTGCCTGCCCCTCCAGTGCTGCCCAGCTCCTACTCCAGGGAGAGTCACCTTGAGCTCATGCACCCCCACACCCATGTCTTCCTGCTTACATGGAGCAAACTCTTAGCTCAGGCCCCATCACTCCCACTGTCCTGGGAAAGGGCTGAGAGTCCCCCCAGTGCCAGTTCTCAAGAGCCTGCAGAAAGCCTCACAAAACCAGAGCCAGACAGGACTCAGCTCCCTCCCCAGCTCTCATTGCCCCAGGGGCAGAACAAAACCCACAAGGGCTGGACAGTGGGGAGGGGAGGGGAGCACCTGCAAAGTGAGGCCCCAGCCTCAGGCCCAGGGGTATCTGACTCCTGCAGGACATTTCACTCCAGGGCTTCACATCTGAGACCTCAACCTGGGTCCTGAGGCAGGGAGTAGAGAGAGCTCTCACCTCAGCTTCCCTTCCCAACAGCAGGACAATAGTCCACCAAGAGCAGCCAACAGCCTCCCTGCAGCCTGCTGGAGCAGCTGAGGCTGATGTAGCTGATTGCAATGGCAGCAGGTGATTAGGGCCCTCCTTAACCCTCCCGAGACTGCTACTCTTTGGCCTGTTCTTCCCTACCCCAACCTGGCTCCTGACGCTGCCCCCAGGAGCTGGACTTCCCTCCTGGCTCTGGCCTCCCCTCCTGCAGCACCAGGACTGCCCTGCCCTGCCATACCCTGCCCTCTTCTCCTCCTGCCCTGGTCCCACTGCTCATCTTGATCAGCAGATTCAGAGCAAGAGCTAGTGCTCTGCTTTGGCCTGTGGCTGCTCTTGCCTGGCCTAACTAAAAGGTATCTGAAACCCCATAGCCTGTCTCTCCTTGCCATGGACACATTGGCAGCAACTGCAAATATCCTCCCAGCATGGGGACTGTGTCACAACTCCATACTGGGCCAGTATGAAAAATCCTGAGGCGTGATTCATGGTCATGTGCATGATTCCTGTCACCTTCTCAAGACCCATCGAGGGACTCAGGGTCCTACGTAAGCTTTAGCGCTTCCTTGTGAGGAGGAAGCAGGCACCATCCTACTGCCCATCATCACTAGGGACTAGACACCACAGATCTGTCCACACACATGCGTTTCACAACGGCTGTGGGCACTACCGTGCCCGCCCCACATCCCAGGGCTGATCCCCTGGGTAAATTTCCCTCTGGGTGCAGGGACGGGCACCAGGCCTGGGCACCTACAGACTCCTGAGCCAGAAGAGGCTGGCAGCAGCTCGCACACTGCTCTGCACCCTCTGCGCAGACAAGGAGTCCCCTGTCTCTGCCGCGCTGACTCCCATGTTCCCCCGTCCCAGCGCTGGTGCCAGGCTCCAGGGTGCTCAACCCACTGGGAAGAAATCCTCCTATTGAGCACAGCCCCACACTCACCATTGCATTTTTTACCCTCATTTGCATGTCATGTACAAACCACAGGCACAATCTGAACAAAGGAGCCCTCACACCTGCAGCCAACAGAGCCAGCTGTCCCAGCCCCTGCTGCCAAAAACACAGAC
>NW_005843344.1:7641-8359 GCF_000455745.1 Alligator sinensis | reverse complement strand
CAGCCTGGGCAGAGCCAGACAGATATAAACTGGGAAATGTCACTGGGAGTTGCATACCCCGCTCCTTAAGGGATGCAGATTCTGCCCCTCGTAGTCTCTACGAGGCTCTGGGGAGGGGGAATGGGACCATCCCTTCTCTTGCCTCCATTCCAGGCCTGGCCCAGTGCTGAGGCCTTGATGACGTTGCTGAGTGAGGGACATGTCACCATGTGTCTGGAAAAAAAACTAATCCCCAACCCAACACACACACACACAAGGGGACATGAACACTGCAGATGCTAGTGTGGTGGTGCAAAGGGAGGTCGTTGCACTTTGGATTCACCTGGTATTCATTGCAGCAGCTCTGGAAGGTATTTTCTCCCCCTCAGGAAATTGTTGAGACTGACACACCTGGTTTCACTCACCATAACACATTCCTGGCTAGAAGTGACTCTCCATGCAGGTGCCTGGTCACAGGGGCAGCTGACGTAGTCTGGAGGGGCTGCAAGGAAGCCTGGAGACTTTCTGCACCTCCCCTGCACAGGCTCTGGATTTGACTTTAGCCAATAAGAGATGTACTGGGTCCACACAGCTCCTGGGAAGGGCTGGAATGGGTCCCACTTTTATGTCTTAGGAAAGCAGTAAAGAATACAACACAGACTCTGTGAAAGGGAGATTCACCATCTCCTCAAACAACTCCAAGCACTCCAAGAGCAGCGAGTAGCCTGCCCACACCCCA
>NW_005843344.1:4761-7576 GCF_000455745.1 Alligator sinensis | reverse complement strand
GTGCTGGAAGCGCCTTCCAATTTCCTGTCCCCCAGACAAGCCATAGCTCTGTCCTGCACCCCACCTTGGCTGCTTAGCACCTGCCCCTGCCCGAGCACCAGCCCCACTCCCTCCTTCATCATGGAGGCCTCTTTTCTGCCCCACCCTTGCCCCTTCCTCCGCACAGACTTACCAGCCAGACTGCTTGAAGCTGCCAGGCCACACTTCTGGTCATGTGCATGCATGTGGCATTTATTGGTGACATTACTGGCCTCATCAGCCAAAAAAGTCAATTGCTGATAATGTCAATATTCATTTAATGGTGCCAATACAATATGGACCGATGTATTGGTGCACTTCTAGCAGATGCTCCCTTCTTCCTCCTATTTCATCCCCAAAACTAACAGCTGATGAACCAGAATGGCCCAGGACACCCTGAGCAGGACACAGGCAGCTCAGGTCCTGCTGAGCAGAACTGGGGTAATTTGGTCTAGAAGGTGCAGCCCAAGGGGCTAAAACTGGTGGAGAAGCCTCAGTTTCCCTCATGAGATGACTCTCAACCCCAGATCTTCCTTTCTCCACCACTGTCCCATGTCAGCAAGCAGGCCCAGGTGTGCTGGAAGCACTGCTGTGAGAGGGTGAGGACCCTGCCCCAGACCTAATGGGGTCTGTGAGCTGCCCTGTGACACCCTCCACACCCTTGGAGACTGGATTCTGTGGAGGCAACATTGCACCTAACCTATTTGGGAAGTATGGCCCACTCACGGCTGTCAGGGACTGCCATCACCAGGAAGCCTGGTTTTCCCTGATTAAAAAAAATAAATAAAAATTCACAAATTCTCTGATAAAAACACCCAAATCTGTGATTAAAATTAAAGGCCTTCCACAGCCCACCAGGCCCTGCTCATGCCCTTCTCTCCCCTCCACAGCCTCCCCAAGCCCTGCTGGTGTCCCTCACCCCCCATCCACCGCTCCCTGTCCCTCTAGCCTTGCTGGAGGAGCCCCCAGCTGCCAGGGTTATGGGGCCAGGGATCTGGGTCCACAGCTCCCTGCCCCCAGCAGGAGGTGGTGGCTGCTGCCGCGGAGTAGTATCCCAGCTCTACCCTCTGCTTCTTGCCTGCTGTGGGCTCGGGGGGGGGGCGGGGTGTGGCTCCCCACCACTGTGCACACTCCCAGGGGAGCAGGGGGGACCCTTGCCCCCAAATCTGTCTGTGGGACAGAGGCAGGGTGGGCTGTAGGGCCAAACAGATATCTCCTAGTTGCTGTGAGCTCTGTTCTTCTCTGGCAATGCATCCCTTGTACGAGGGACACAAACCTGAGCAGCCACCCCTGCTGCTGCCACACAATCAGGGGACGTGGCAGCAAAGTAGCATGGAGTTCAGTGTCAAGAAGCTTTCCTGTGCTGCTCCACTCTTCCCTGCAGTGCTGGGCCGCACCCGCCATGCTGTGCAGGTGCTGAAGGAAGGCAGCAGGATGGGAACCAGAGCCTTTAGTGGGCAGCCCATGCCCGCCCCTGCCCCGAACACAAATGTAGGGGAGCACGTCCCCCTTGTTCCCCAGGCATACATGCCCCTCCCCCCAACCCCTTGTATGAGCCTCCCATGGCCCTGTCCCACTTCTCACTGGGTCCCTGCAGCCATGCATTGTGGCCCCAGGTCCCAAGCACTGCCCAGATTGGCAGCAACCCCAGTCCTGCCCAACCCCCTCCCTCTGGGGGTCTCAGTCCCCCCCTCACCCTCTTACCTGTGGGAGATGCTCTCCAGGCTACCTGGCACCTGTGTCCATATAGATACACATGGTGCCTCCTGCCTGACAGCCCTCCTCCTGCTCCCCACAGCCCTTGGCAGGATGGACCTCTGCCGGGCGGTAGAGACCTCTTTGCAAAACTTCAAAATCCATGGGTTTCTCAGCTCATATGAGAAATACACATTTCCCTTTGGTAATGGGGGGAAATCCACGTTTTACTCCATTTTCCTGTGGGAAATGGAAAAACCAGATCCCAACCCAGACTGCCAATCATATAGGCCTGGTCTCCTACCCCAACTCAGACTGCCCCCTTCTCCCAAGCACTGAACTGTCTGTGAATTAGGGACTGGATCTTACACTAACACAGTCACAGCCAGGCCAATAGCCCACATGCAAACCTGAGCACTGCCTCTCCCACCCACCCCAGCCTTGCCTGAGGTCCAGAGACCCACTGACTGCCTCGAGTCCCCTGCAGTCTCTGCATGAGTGGCACCAGTCAATGCTGGGGCCAGTGGCCAGGGCTGCCATTCAAACTCCCTCACAACCCGCAGGGAATGCTGACATCTCCCCTGTCTAGGGAGACACTGGTTGTGCAAACAGCTGACCCACCGCACATGGGGACGGCGCTCAAGTGCTGACCTCCCAGCACAGGGTGCCCCAGGAAGGGACATGGCCTGACTCAAGGAGCAGGAGAGCAGAGGGTCTCCAAGGCCTTGGGCTGTTTCCCCTTTAAGCCTGGTGGAATCCAAGTCTTAGTCCTGGCGCTTCTAATGCAGGAAAGAAGAGGCAGCCTCCCTCCTTCTCCCCCTCTCCCTCTTCCACACACTTCTAGTCCCTTAGAATTC
Organism: Alligator sinensis; assembly: GCF_000455745.1. Taxonomy (NCBI): domain Eukaryota; kingdom Metazoa; phylum Chordata; order Crocodylia; family Alligatoridae; genus Alligator; species Alligator sinensis. The sequence goes on along the minus strand of NW_005843344.1, from coordinate 5,006 downwards.
AAGAAAGGGCACCTCTGGCTCCAGGGACAGCCTCGAGAGCCTAGTGCATTTGCAGGGGAGGACACTGAGACCGAGTAGATGCCTGATGTTACTGCAGGAAGGAGCATGTAGGGCCTGGCAGCCTGGGTGGAAGGCACTTGCTTACACAGTCACCCCGATTCTGATTTGGCTTCAGATGGGGGTAGCCATTCCCAAACCAGGCAGCCGAGGCAAAGATGGGAACAGGTGGCTGTGCAAGTACAGAT
>NW_005843344.1:2498-4751 GCF_000455745.1 Alligator sinensis | reverse complement strand
GAAATCTAATGTCTTCTGCCATCCAGGTTCCCCATCAGCATCTGCATGAAAACCCCTGGAGTAGGCTGTGGGGATATGGGATATAGCGGCATCTGATACGGACCCATTCAGCCGGGACAATCCAGCACATCCACACACTCCCAACCCTGCCTCTGGAGATGAGGAGGCAGGAGAGAGGCCACTTCCCTATCACTGCTCTGCCAGCCTCACTCCCCTAGGACTGCCCTGGCAGTGGCCATAAGAGGAAAACCTGCTGGGGTTGCTCATGCTCTGACCCCCTCCACAGGGGAAACTGAGGCAGCCTGTGCACTTGCCCTGCAAGGGAACAAGCTGGGATCCACTAATGGGGGGTGAAAAGGCTTTTTGATCCCCAGACAGCCCTGGCCAGCCCTGAGACTTTCCAGAGACAGTGGAAGACTCCCTGGCATTGCTGGAGGAAACAATGTATCCCACTGTAAAGGGCTTTTCTGGGGCCCACTGGAAAATCCCCCAGCTATACCTGGAACCGGGCACCTGCACCCAGAGACATGACAGATGTGGGAAACAACTGGAAACAACACAGCGCTCTTCCTCTGCAGTGGTAACCATGGTGGAAATGCCTTCTGTAGAGTCTGCAATGAGACCTTCAAGGCCCTGCCCACACCGCACTGGAGAGCTGGTTCGAAGGGCCAAGGAGTGTACAAGCTGAACTTCTCATGTCGAAAAGCCCCGGGGATTGACTGATTGATTTACTGATTTATTTTAAAGGGAGGATTCCTTCCCTCCCACATGTCCAGGATGGGTTTTTTGAACGTTAGAAATTCAGCTTGTCTTTGCCCTGCGAGAGCGTACTGATATTTGGGAGGGACAAGGGTGGAGAACCATGGCTGACTGGACAGGAGTGAAACCAGATCACTGTGGGGAGTTCAGGGCCCCCAGGGCTGTAATATTTGAGTGCCAGTGTTACACAATCAGGGAGCTTTCTGCATCCAGCCCCGGTCTGGTCATTGAGCTAGAAATATTTTCTAGGAAGAGACAGAGTTTGTTTCAGATACCACCCCGCCCCACCCCCATCAGGTAGGTCACAGGAAAGTGACCTCAGTCATTACTCTCCAACACTCTGCAGTACGGGTCCATTTTGCAGAGGTCCTTTCCCATGCAGCCGGTCGGTTCCCCCCGTGCGATGCCCCGTTGCCCCACAGTCTGGTGCAGTATTTGTAGCGTGAAGTGCAACGCACAGCCAGACTGACTGGGGGCATTTCCAAGGGGCTGCCTGGGGAGTCCCCCCTCCCCCCCATGTACGTGAGAGCTGCCTTGTCTTGCTCTGATGACAACAATCACACTGACAACGGGACTCCGCTCCGGCACGTCCAAGTGGGTTTCCTTACCATGCTGCTTTGCAATGCCACAAATGGGGAATAACGGAGGGTAGAAACCAGCCTGCCTTTCAGACCATTCCCCCCGTCCTGCCCCAGCACATCCTTGCTAACCCTCATCCTCTCCGTGCCCAGGGCCTGGACCTCGGACACTGCCACAAACTGTCTGTTCAAGGGCAATGCACCGAGACCATAGGACTAGTGCTAGAAACCCTCCTTGCACACGTCAAAAGGTAGCCAGCTGTGCTGCTGCCCTGGCCTCACCAGGTGACCTCAAGTGGATCTGTGGTGATGGGCTGGTGAGTGCTCAATGAGGCAGATTGTTGTGTTTCCCCCGAGAGAGGCAGAGCAACCTAAACACAGGTCAAGGTTCATAGAGGATCCCGAGTTGTGTGACTGTGACCCAGGAATTGAAGGCAAAAGATGCAAATGGGTTGGCATGGCAGGATCTTCTGAGTTTTGAATTTACCTGGGTCAGTCATGAAAAGGATTTACTTCTGTCTTACTCTTCACCTAAATCTTGAGCTGAGAGAGGGGTCGATTGATTTGCTTCAGAGGGGCAATGGTGACCCCATTGCTGCGTTGGACTGAGCTGCTTGGGAGAGATTTCATTTGGAGATTTCCCTTGGGGTAATCAGCTTATCAGTGAAAGGGCATCAGTAAGGCGGTGGGATGGACTGTCTAGGGGAGTTGTGGGCTCTCATTCATTGGAGGTATTCAAGAAAATGAAGGATAAGCCTCATCAGGGATGACTAGGTTGTCAGACTGGAATGGGCTGTTGGGGTTTGCCTTTCATTGTAGTGCTGGGGCTTGCTCATCACCTCCTTTTCCTGCTTCCAGGTGCCTCTGAGATTTGTAGACCATGGTTGCAGCCTGCAGAAAGTTTGAGCAGGGAAAG
>NW_005843344.1:1798-2399 GCF_000455745.1 Alligator sinensis | reverse complement strand
TTGGGGTTTCCCTGCCCCGGGGCAGCCAGCCATCAAAGCTCCCAAAGCATCACCTGCGTCAGTATCCCCGTGCTGCCCTGCTTCCCTCCCCCATGACCCATCACAGCAGGGAGCAGAGGAGCCCCGGACCCCAAGCCCCAACCCCTACCCAGCGGGGCAGCAGCCCCAGCCCTACCCAGATCCCTCCTTATAAGGGCCCCAGTCTCCCTCTTTTTCCCTCCAGCCCTTACCTGTTGCAGCTAGTCTGCAGGCTGCCTGGGGCCACATGCATGTCCATGCTCATGGCCAGCCTGCAGGCAAAATCCACGGGGTTTTCATGTAAAACAAGAAATCCATGTTTGCCTCTGATAAAAGATAATATCCGGGGTCAACTCCATCTTTTCATAGGAAATGGAAAACCCTGGTAATGACAATACATCAAATGGGTCCCTGGTAATGACAATACATCAGAGCAGGCTGGCTGCATGTCTATGGGTGATAAAGTGCCATTAGCTTTTCTGTCATCCGCAAACTTGGACAGAGTACACTTCACTTCCTCATCCAAGTCACTGATGAAGACATTAAAGAGTATCGGTCCAAGGACCGAGCCCTGCTGGACCCC
>NW_005843344.1:0-1320 GCF_000455745.1 Alligator sinensis | reverse complement strand
CACCATCAAGTGTTTGCATTGCCCCTCTGCTATCTACATTGGGCATGCAGGGTGTCCCTACATGTAAGAACAAATGAAGTTGCACACCGGCAGACTGTTTTATCCTCCGTGGACATGTCATCACTGACCGCAGGTAGCTTTTCTTAAACAAGAAAACTTAAATACAAAAATGAATGAAAATCACAGAAAAAGAAATGATCAAAATACATGTTTGTGTTAAGAAGGCATAGTCACAGTTTAGAATATGCTTATCTCATGACCTGGATTAGCTTTTGTCACCCTTTTTTTTCCTTAAGGGTTTATTACCTGTTTGCCTCTCCTAGCACTTTCCCACGTCCCCTCTCTTTCTTCTCTCCCTCCCTCCATTCCATCTTTTGTATTCTATTGGATTCACTAACCTGTGAATATCTTTTTATAGCATGTGAAGAAGTAAAATCTGGCTTAAGGAAGATCATGCTACATACGTCTGATTTAGCTAGTCTATAAGGTGCATATCTACTTGCCTCCTGCCAGACTGCAATTGCCATATGGCTAAGTAGGAAGGAGGTCTTGCCTGGATACTGGCTAGGTGGAAGGGGATTTAGGATGGAAAAGCTTGAGGATACCTTATTTGAAGGATAATGTTCTCACTCTCTTTTCCTGATATTGGAAGTACTGAGAATCTCTATCTTCACTGAGATAGTGATGGTCTCTGTCCCCCGCTAGTCAAATTAAGAGGAGAGATTAAGGGTAGTGTTACAGGTCACCTTTAAACCATCATAAAGTCACTTAAAGTGGGAGCAGTCACTTACTAAAGGGTGTTATCCCATTTTAAGTACTCACTAAACATGTTAAAGAACAGATCATTGAAGTAAGGGTTATCTTTGTTCCATCTTACCTAAGTCATTCCAGGGTACTGTTAGTCAGCTCCAGGGAGATAAAACACTTAATTTTCAGCCCTTCAGTATTCTGGCATGCACAGCTCCAGCCCCTCTCCCCCTCCCCCCCCTCCAAACTTTTGCACCTTCCCCCTCCACCGCCACATTGAAAGCAGCTGCTTTGAGTGGTTTAAGTACAGCATGCTTCCTCCAGCTTCTTGGTCTTGCTGTTCATTGGCTCTGCACTGAGAGCAGAGCCACCACCATGTTTTCAATGAGACCCAGGAACCATAGACAACTGGTAGGGAGGGCGGGGGTTGGGGGGGGAGACACACATGTGCCTTCCCTGACAGGGTCATTCCCCACCACTGATGCCTCTGGTGGCTTCTTCAGGTGCTCGCCAGCCCCGTCCCTGCTGTGGATTCTTCCAGTAGCTTCTGTCCGTGCTCACCAGCCTCATCCC
>NW_005843343.1:191281-192382 GCF_000455745.1 Alligator sinensis | reverse complement strand
ATAAAGTTGTTAAAAGTCAAAAGTCCTTCCTCGAGCAGTATAAGATTATTTCCTTTGCTGCTGACAGACAGTTTGAGCACCCCACACTGCTGTCATGTGAGCAGCGTGAACCCTGTCTGCCCATTAGCTCATAAGCCCTCCTGCCACTGCTGCAAGGGCAGTGGCCTCGCTGGGCCCACTCCTGCCGTGCTGATGTGCTCCAGAAATCCCAGCTGCTGCAGTAGCAGGAAGAAAAGCAGATGGGGAGTAGTATGACTTGACCCCTTGGACTGAACTATAACTCCACATGGGCCTGGTGCAGTTCACAGGCCACCAGCTTTACCACCCTGATCTATGGCAAAACCAAGACTTCTGTGGCACTTACTTCAGAAGACCTGACTTATTTTAGAAACTCACTATATTTCATTCACTGAAAAACCCTATTATTTGTACTCATAGATTTTCATAGACATCAGGGCTGGAAGGGACCTCGGAAGATCATCGAGTCCAGCCCCCCGCCCAAAGGGCAGGAAGTCAGCTGGGGTCATAGGATCCCAGCAAGATAAGCATCCAGTTTCATCTTGAAGGTGTTCAATGAAGGCGCTTGAACCACCTCCGGTGGTAGGCTGTTCCAGACCTTGGGGGCTCGGACAGTAAAGAAGTTCTTCCTTATGTCCAGCCTGAAACGATCTTGAAGTAGTTTGTGACCATTCAACCTCGTCATCCCTTGGGGCGCTCTGGTGAACAAACATTCCCCCAGATGCTGGTGGTCACCCCTGATAAACTTGTAGGTGGCCATCAGATCACCCCTGAGCCTGCGCTTTTCCAGGCTAAAGAGCCCCAGGGCTCAGCCTGTCATCGTAGGGTCTGCTTCCCTGACCTCTGATCATGCGCGTGGCTCTTCTCTGGACTCTCTCAAGCTTCTCCACATCCTTTTTGAATTGTGGAGCCCAAAACTGGACACAGTACTCCAGCTGCGGCCTCACTAAGGCCGAGTACAGGGGGAGAATGACGTCCCGGGATTTGCTTGAGAAGCGTCCCGGGATTTGCTTGAGACGTCCCGGGATTTGCTTGAGATCATCGAGTCTGACCCCCTGCATAGGCAGGGAAGAGTGCTGGGTG
>NW_005843343.1:179874-189161 GCF_000455745.1 Alligator sinensis | reverse complement strand
CCCCTGGGGGGCTCCTTCCTTGCACACAGATTTTACCAGGGCTGGGGCAGGGGTGGGCTCCCTGAAGCGCCGTGATCTGCTGGCTTTGCAAGGATTGCTCAGCGGGCCAGCAATGGTGGTAGTCCCCCCGTGCCCCAACGGGCTTAGTTTAAAGCCTGGTGGAGCAGGTCAGCCAGTCTGGCTGAGAAGAGCCTCCTCCCTAGGGGAGAGAGGTGGAGGCCATCTCTTCCCAGCAGCTCGCTGCCTCTCTCGCCAAAGAGCGGGCTGTGGTCATGAAAGCCAAAGCCTTCCTGACAACACCAGCGCTGCAGTCTTTGGTTGACCACATAGATCCTCCTGTCCCTTCTCAGCCCATAGCCTGAGACTGGGAGGATCGACGAGAACACTACCTGTGCCCCCAGACCCTTAGGCCCCGCTCCCAAATCCCTGTAGCACCTCATGACCTGGCTGGGAGTGCTCCGAGCAGTGTCATTGGTGCCCACATGAATAAGGAGCATGGGATAGTGGTCTGTGGGTTTAAGGAGCTTTGGGATCCTCTCCGTAATGTCCCGGATGCGGGCCCCCGGGAAGCAGCATACTCACTTTTCTGTGTTTATCCCTACGGCTTCACATATAAGATACCAGAATTTAATTTGCAGATGTTAAATATCAACAGTTAGCTGGTTGATAGCAACCAGAACAGAAAGGAAATGAAAGGGCTCTTGAGGGGAAACTTCCCCCCAAAGTTTATTGTTTTACATAGATTCATAAATTGTAAGGCCATAAGGGACCATTAGGTCATTTAATCTGATCTCTTTTATAACTCAAGTAATATAATTTCTTCCAGTTAATGCCTATATTGAGACCAGCACCTTGCATTTGCCTAAAGTATATCTTCCAGAAAGTCATCTAATCTTGATACAATGATTTCAAGAGATGAGGAATCAAACTCTTTCCTTGGTAGTTTGTTGCACAGGTTACTCATCATCCCTGTTAAAAATACATGCATGACTTGTCATTTGAAATGTTCTAGCTTGAATTTTTTACTGCCATTTCTTGCTTTGTCTTTATCTGCTAAATTTATAATCAGGCAGTCCAGATATGACAATGCTCTGTCAAAATAGTGTTTAGGATGATGATTTAGCATGAAGCGAATGCTAAAAAATGAACACATGAAAGAACTTTCTCAAATTATCAATAATATAAATTGACATTTTCACATTTTTATTTTCAACACCGGGATCTTTTTGTAGTAGTTTCTATAACCACCATGGTGACTCAGAAGACACAAAGTAGAGTCATAAAAGGGTTTATTTCCTGAGGCTGCCAGACAGAGAGACAGCCTATAGGTCTCTCAGACTCTGTAAAAGCTACAGTAAGAAACATTGCCTGTGTTAGAGATTGCCCCACATTCAGATGAAATAAAGGAGGGCCATTTGTCAGGTCACCATGTCTCAAATTCTAACTATTTTGGGTGTCCACCAATATCCCATGATAATTGGAAGTCAGCCTTCAGTAATTTAAGTACTGCTCTGACTTAAGTTTTATGTACCATAGGATAAAGCAGGCAGTTGTAGTGAATCAGCTGAGGCACAGGCTAAGTAATCTGCCTTTTAAATCTTTATGACTTTCTTCTGTTCATGCCCAGAATTTTCCAAAATTCTGGTCTAGATCAAGCAGTCATGAAAGGGAAAAGTAAATCTGGATCATGTGCTTTAGTTATTCAATTTATAAACAACCTTCTTCAAACCACCCTTCCTCCTCCACAGAAATGAGAGAGACATTTCTAAGAGCTTTCCTGTGGATCCTGTTTAAGAAACCAATTTGAAGCTATCCATGTGTTAACCACATGAGTGTTATCTTGCCAGTAGTATTTAGAAGCTAATGGTGAGGTGGTAGTGAAAATAGCTGAAACCCAGTCAAAGCCACTTGAAAATACACACACTTATTGCAAAATAATAAATCCGGGACCAGTTAATGCCACAAGATTATAAACTATGAAAAACGAGTAAAAATTTCTTTTTTCAGACAGTGTATAATTAAAGTGTCGAACTCAATGCCACAAGATGTAGTGGAAGCTGACAGTTCAATCTGATTAAAAAAGGCGATTGGATAAATTCTTGGAGGAAAGGTGCACCAGTAGCTATTGAACACGGCAGTTAGGAGTACAGCCTCTGAATCAGAACTTCCTGGACCTTAAATACTGGAGGCTACAAGTGGAAGAGGTACAGGGCAAAAACTCTGGTCATACCCTGTTAATTCTCCCTTCCTTTGCCACTGTGTGTCATCAGATACTGGACAACATGGCAAGATAGCCCTAGGGTCTGACCAAGCCAATGGTAGTTTTTATGGTTTTATAGGATGTATAGTTTCATCAAGCCATTATTATATTTAGCCCATCTTAGCTTTCTTCAAGCTCATCACGTTCTTTTTTTATTTAAATAGTGACAGAATTAGTACACCAGATTGTCTCCTTTATCTTAGCAGCTTAGGGTCCCTTTGACAGGATTGACTGTTCTAAGGGCAGGTGCAGAATGGAAAACAGAGGGGGAAATGACAGGAAAGCTTCAAAAAGCAGACTTACTGCTAATAGCTAATTACTGATAACTTCATTCTTTGGGAATGAAGGATAGGTCTTAATGCCAGATCTTAAAGCCAGATCTACTGGGTCTCAAGTCAATTTCTAGACCCTACATCCTTCCAAATAGGCTGACTCCTCTTTCAGTTCTAGTTTCAGAGGATATGTCTACACTCAGTCACTTCAGTGACCACTTTTGTGTAGGCATACCTAAACTAGCAAGTTTCACACTCATGTGGCTGCACAGAGCTCAGCAGGTAGGAAATATAGGGAAGTAGGGCTGGAAATGATCTCATGAGGGTAGTGTGAAAGCTCCCTGAGAAGCTTGGGTGTTTAAAACACATTGAGTTCTGTGTTTCCGTTAATACACTGCTATTAATATTCAAGTATCTAGTTTGCAGGATAGGGCTTAAGTGGGCACATCTACATAAGCTGCCACTGTGCAGTTGTTATTGTGCTGTCATTTAGTACTTGCATAACCAAGTACTAAATGACTACAAAGTAACCAGCAGTACTGCGCAGTAACGTCCTGACATGGTTGCCTAGTGATGCTTACTGCACAGTAGCTAATACTACTGTGTGGTAGTGTCACATCACGGTTTGTGCCTGGTGATGCTACTGTGCAGTTGTAACAAGCTACTGCGCAATCATAAAGAGCTACTGCTCAGTAAATGTCTTGTGTAGATGCGCCCAGTGTGACTTTAATGCAGCTTCGGCTTTACATTTTCTTCCTGAACAGTGATGAAAAAAAGAAAATAGTATAATTTCCATCAATACTGGACAGTACCTTTCCACAAGTTAGGAAGAATGTCAATGTAGAATTTGCAGAATGAAAACCATGAGTTTTCCAGATCCTGGAAGGCTTATTTGTGCAAGTGATTATTCATACTACAGCTTGCAACCTACTGTAAATTCTGCCAGGTAGCCCCATGAGCAGTGTCTCTTTTTGGTCAGCTGATATGGAAATCTCTCTCTGGTACCTGTTCAATAGAGAGTGCTTGTTTCTGATACATAATCCAGAGAAGAAGAAACACCTATATCTGGTCAAATATATATTTTTAAATGTTTAGAAGCAATTATTTCTAATTTTAGAAGCTTTTTCAAATAATTCATAAACATGAATCCAAATAAAAACACGATGTACACTGCAATATAGAAGAGCTATCCTGTGGTCCTTAGCAGTATTTTAAAAAACCAGACATTTATGTAGACAACAAAAAATCTCAGATTTATAGTAATAAATAGAAGCTCTATAGAACCTCTAACTAATGTGTATTAGGAGGTAATTTTCCTGAAATAGATTATCGTATAACTTCAGTCATTCCAATCCTTATGTCTATCTATTTATTTATTTTTAAGCCTTAAAAGCTTAAAGAGTACAAAACAATCTCAACTTCCATTTAAAAGAACCTTCTATTACATGTATTAACAGACGAAAAAGTTTGAAAACAGGAATCCTGACAATTCAAAAATCAGAAACTAAAATGATTTAAAAATAATTTCTTGACTTGTAAGGCATTCTAATAGTGCTTTATGTAGCCATCCTCTTCATCATGTGCATAGCTTCTCTTTGCAGAGTATATAACACATTATACAGGTATCAATTTTATGGCTTATCAGATTATGTCAATTCTAGTTTTAGTACCATTATCATATCTTGAAACTATAGGACATGATCAGAACATATCAGAACATAAGTGCCTCCACACCCCCAATATCTAATATTGGGGGTAACTTTAATTTTGTAAAGTCTTTGAGTTGACCAAGGCACCCTAAAGATTATTTTTATTGAAGGAGATGTAATTGGAGGTCCAAGGTAACTTCCTTAATCCCTTACATTGCTCTATACCTCTGTAGGGGTTAGATTTATTGCCAGTTCTTTGTTCCATTCTTTTTTGCCTCATTACATCTATATTAACTCTTTGGTTGGTCATTAGGAACCTGTATAGAGTAGCTGCCCTGGGTAACTGCAACATTTGAGGAGTTCTGGAGCTTCAGATAGCTTGGTTGTTTCTGGATAAAATTCAGAGGTGAATAGGTGATGGATCTGAAACATTACCACATAGCAGTAGGTGGCAGTTTGTATGGTAAAAGATGTAGAAGATATGATCTGATCTTCAGTTATAAATTGGGATGTATAGTCTAGTCTGTTCTATTCTATCCAGTTTACTGCTCCACAAATTGAGAAGGGATTCCTCCAACTATACAAGTTGAATAATAAAGTTTGAATTTGTGAGCTAAAATGACTCAGACATGACAGGCCGTATAGACAGGGGCAAATAGATTTGATTGTTAATTGCAGTACTTTGAGCCTAATATGGCTATGAAGAGCAAAAGGTAGGTTACTTTTCTCTTGATACTCACCAGTGCAGTTGTTCTACCTGGTGTCATATGCCCATTGCCAGGCTTGGTTTATACCATTTCCTTAGATTTGGGTATCAGTCCCCCTCCCTCCTAGTTCAACTGGTAGCTGAAGTCTCTTAAAGGAGCTGATTGGTGACTCCCCTACCCCTATATATTTTTTAAGCTAAAATTGATTTTATGGGAAAGTAATTGGATGTTTGGAGTGGGAGTTCCCTGACTATGAATATTAATTTGCATAGTACATTCATTTTTATCCAGTTAATTTTCTCCAGGAGCTGAAGCAGATAGCTTTTCATTTCCCTAGGTCATTACTGATTTGTGTGATAATCAGGTCTAAATTCATTTGAACTATTTGTCTTAAATCTCTGGGGATTAGAATTCCTAGATATTTTAATACCATTGGCTGCCATGGGCAATCCCACTGACTAAGCAAGGCTGGGTATGTGTGTTTAGTTAATCCTAGTACATCAGACCTATTTCAGTTAATCTTATATACAGGCAAGTGCCAGAACTAATGAGTGCTAATAATTTGATTATTGATCTTTGTGGGTTAAAAGGGAGAATCAGTACATCAGAAAATATTTTCTTTTGTTTGGTCTGACTGTTTTTTAACACTTGTGATTTGCAGAGCCCTCCACCGTGCATGTCAGCAGTTTTGGGAATGTGTTAAAGAGCTGCGGGGATGATGGGTAGCTCTGGTTTATTCCTATTGCTGAGAAAAAAGGTCCCAAATTGCAGTTATTTGTGATCACCTAAGAAGAGAAGGATTTCCTTTCATTTACTTTGTATTTAACACTCTAATCACTGTTCCCTCTTCTTTCAAACATTTGAGAAGCCAGTGCTTTTGTATTAAGTAGGCTGAAGCCTTATTAACAGCAATCCTGTTTTTTTCTGATTTTAAAAAATCCCCAGTTTTTGGTTAAAAAATTAACCCCAAATCCACTCTTTTCCATGATTAAAATGAAACACCACTAATATCTATATCTATATTAGTGGTATTTCATTTAAATCACGGAAAAATGCGGATTTGAGGTTGGTTATTTTTTCATCGAAAATTGGGGATTTTTTTAAATCAGAGAAAACAAGGATCCCTGCTTATTAAATATAATTTTTATATGTGAAAAACTTCCTAAATATATAGAGCACTATTTTCTGTTCATACCAGTAACTATTTGTTAGCTGCCTAGAAGGTATGGAAGTGCCTGCAGTCCCTTGCATAACAACTATTTTTTTTTTTTTTAAATTGCACTCACTCCCAATCTTACAAGCCTTTATGTATGGGATTCACTTTAAATATAGTCTTATTGGACTCACTGGAAGTATTTCTATCTTTAAAGTTAAGCAGGTACATAAGTACTTGCAGTAGTTTAACAGAAAACTCCACCTCTCTGGAATATTACAGAAGATCAGGTTGTAAACCCATTACTCAGATGTGTGAGCTATTGCTCACATAGCTAGCTCCACTAATGTCAATAGATAACTTTGTGTAAGTGCTCATTGGTATGGGGAAGAGGTTCATAACCTATCTCAAGAAAAAAACATACAGGAGACCTATAGAAAGACATTAAAGAGGAAACCTTAATGCCACCACTCCTTAATGACCAAACATCAAATGACCAAAAGGAGGAAGTTAGTGTTACTGCCAAAAAAAATGCCCTGTCCAGAAAACTGTGCATCTTTCTCCCACCTTACCAACAAAGCAAATTGTGCTATTTTTTCTTTCTTTTTTTTTTTAAGGCTTGGAGAAAGAGATGGGTGTAGCACAGTTGCTGCTCTGCAAGGCCGGGGGAAAACTCAGTCAGCAAGCACGAACTCTGGATTTTGAGGAGAAATTGCATTGTTCAGAAAGAGACAACAGGAAGTAAGAACAGACAGTCTCCCTCACCAACGCAAACACATACAGACTTAACCTACAGCTGAACTTTTGCCCTTGAGTGACCAGTGCCATTCGAACACAGGTCAAAAGGTTGCAGGGGGACAGAAAATGGAACTTTATTGAATGAAAGAGAAAATGAAAAAAAATTCCTTTGTTTGCTTAACTCTGTGTGGTTTGTATAGCCACTGTGATCCCGTAATGGAGTCTAGAGTGAAATAGGAACTTGATATATCACATGCAGAAAAAAGTGGAGGAGATTTCGCTAAGGAAATAATGAAGAAAAAGTCAAAGGATAAAAACAAATTAAAATAAATGCAACTTTAATCAATAGAAGCACTTTGACAGACATAAAAGAGGGGCAGAGGGGCAGTCATTAAGGACAACAATGAGACATTCTAAAGGAATATTTTCTACCCATTTAGGGTGGAGAAAACTATACATGTAAATATGCATCTAACTAAAAAAAAACACCTCGTTACTGTAGACAGCTTGAGAAAAGTTCTAGTGTCAAACCTGTAATTTTTTTATGTATGTAAAATGCAATTCTTTACAAAAGAGAATGGGGCTGGAAAGCATCTCTGAAAGGCAAGGAGAAGAAAAAGTCCATGTGGTAGAAGTGTGGCTAGAATCAAAGACTATCATTAAATGCAATCACACATCTAACTAAATGTATTTGTTAAATTAAATAGGCCTCTTATTAGTAAAATGCTGTTAGATAAGTAAATATACAATGAGCCAAAATCAAGTATGCTAGAATAGGGGCTCTTATTTCACTTCAGTGGAATGGGTCATGCTGATGTGAGATCTGAATTGATAGAGTTGTAAAAGATGAAGCGCTTGTCCTGATCTCTTACACTAAGAAGGCCAAAGTCATTAAAGCTGGAGCACTGTAAGTGTGGGCTGGGTGATTTTTTCCTGCATAGCATCTCTAATATATGGTCTTTCATTTCCAAGCATGCACCTGTCTCTTTCTGTCCACATGAGAACCTTGGCATCTTTTCTTTCTCTTTTCTTTTTTGTGTGTGGAACTTTCTATCCATAGAGCTAAAACTGTTATCCAGACTGTTTCAGTTGCTGCATTATTTTGTCTGTTTTTTCTTGTCCTGATTGCATCCATTCAAAATGCTGTTGCCAATATAATTCTTCTACCTGTCATATAACTACATAATATTTTTGTATCAATCCACTGGCTGCCCCTCCCTATCGCACCAAGCATACATTCACTTATCTTAACTGTCAGTGTTCTTCACAGACTATTCCCATACTTCTTCTATCATATTTGTTATCAATAAGTCAGGTCCCTTTGAACCCTGATCAATCCTCTGTCACTTGATACATTTTCAGTCAAGCAATATCATGTTTTTTCCCTTACTGCCCTCCTCATTTTGAGGAGGAGCTACTCATTAACATGTGGTATGCACATCTACCTTACTATTTTCCTTTGCCTTAAAACTTTCCTTTGCCATGATGCCTACAAAATGGTTGGCCTCATATCTACTAGACCACTGACTATGATGCTGACTGGCAGTGTTTTACTGTTTCATTTTTTTACTCCACTGTTAGTTTTTTTATTCAGCTCACGTAATATCTTAAGGACAGACACCACTTTTTTGTTCTGAGCTTATATAATGTTTAGCACCATAAGGTCCTTCTAGTTCATGAGTACAACTCCCGTGTGTTAGGGTAAATAATAATAGTTATACTGAGGTAAATCCCAAATACGTCCGCTAAGTCCAGTGAAAAGCAACCAAGTTTATGTCAGTGTAATAGAGAACAACATTTTCTGTTTAACCATGGCAACTAGGAATATACTTTGTTGTAAAATATGTAGGATGAGATTGTCAACTAATTACAAGTCTCCAGGAAGTTGGGCTCTAATCCACCAGTGGGGCAGCTAACAGTGAGCACCCAGCTGGGCTTGCTGCTAGCTGCCCCACTAGCAGATGAGGGCTGGGACCTGCCCCTCCCCTGCAGCTCTTTGCAAGCTCCCTGCCCCTGATTGGGGAGCCAGGGCTGGGCGCTCGCTGCTGCCGGGGCAGGGGGACATTGTCCCCACCCAGGCCCAACCACCAGAGCCTGCCCCAGCAGCAGGCAGCTCCAGGGGGCAGGAAGCAATCTCCCAGCCCCCACCAGGAGACAGTGGTCTCATGGCCTTGTGCACCCTACCAGCCCCTGGGCTAGCACCCAGGGGGAACCTTGAGCTCCCCTTGGCTGCTGCAGGGGATTGGTGAGGGCCAGAGGCGATGAGAGCAGAGTGCTGCCAGGAGCAGCAAATCTGCTCCCTAATCTCTGCATATGTAGATGCCTGCCCAGGCTGGGTTTACTCTAGAGGAATTTATTTGCATGTGTAGACGCACCTAGTGAAGACATTATGAATGAGCCTTTAAACTGAATATCAATATGAAATTGTATTTTAAAAATATCGTTCTAAAAATTAACCTTTTTTTACAGGGAATACTTAAAACATTCCAGACTCTGTGACCTCTTCTT
>NW_005843343.1:179513-179864 GCF_000455745.1 Alligator sinensis | reverse complement strand
TTTCCCTTCTGCTAAACATACTTAGACATATAGCAGGTTATTGGCCTACAACATTTCTCTTTGAAAGCTGTTTCTGAAAGTGTCTGATCATAAAAACATCTGAAAGAGAAAGATTTTTATATTTTGTAAAAGAAAATATGCCTTTGTGCTAATGCCCAATATAACATATTTCAACTACTACAGCCCTTGAATGAATTTTTACAGTCAAATTACAAACATTCTCTGATTACTACTTTAATACTTCTAGACAATTAAGCTACACTGTATTGTTACTAGCACGCCAAAAGAAAACTCCTACAACTCATTGTGTGCCTGTGGGGGAAAAACAAGTATTGTGATTATTACCATTGT
>NW_005843343.1:151690-179503 GCF_000455745.1 Alligator sinensis | reverse complement strand
ACATGCACTCTGAAAAAGGAAAGAAAAGATGGCAACAAAGGCCAGAACTTTTTTTGTGGTTAGGTTAATGATTAGGCTTTAGCACATTGCCAGAGACAGCAAGGAACTTGTGGAAGACCCTGTTCAAAACAGTCAAAACAGTTTTCAAAGTGAGACTATTTTATACTATTAGACTATTAGACAAGTTAGACTATTTTGTACATTTTATACAATGTACTGTACACTATCCTTTTAGAAGACTATGTCTCACTGAGAAAATGACAGTGTCCCTACAGTTAATCCTCTTGACTGACTGTCCAGGAATGTGGTGACTGAAAAAGAAAAAGGATCCTTTAAACTTTCTCATATAAACAAGGACAGCCACTAAAGATTAATACACTGCAATATCTATAAATAAAAACATATGTGATATATATAATGATCAGGGATCCTGGTTTTCTCTGATAAAAAAAAATCCCCAATTTTTGGTTTTAAAAAAAGTAACCCAAAATCCACATTTTTCCATGATTAAAATGAAACACCACTATATATATATATGTGTGTGTGTGTGTATATGTATATATATATATATATATTAGTTGTGATATATATATTTTCCTGAGATTAAAATGAAACTGCTAATTATATATATATGTGTGTGTGTGTGTGAAAGTGTTATATTAAATATATATATATAACACTTTCTCACACACACACATGTATATGCTGTTTCATGTTTAAAAAATCCCCAATTTTTGGTTTTAAAAAAAGTAACCCAAAATCCACATTTTTCCATGATTAAAATGAAACACCACTATATATATATATGTGTGTGTGTGTGTATGGGTTACTTTTTTAAATCTGAAAATTGGGAACATTTTTATCAGAGAAAACCAGGATTCCTGATAATGATCAATGATCTCCATGGGGCCTCTGGTACAAAGGAAAGTATTCAGAATGAGAGGCAAGGATTTCTTAGGGTGATAGCTCTTACTGGACTGACTGCATAGTTGTGATAGAGTTAGACAAGCTTTTGAATGCAAATCATTTGAGTGTAAGATTTGGGACTAACCTTATGTTTGTTTCATATGCACTACCCTAGCTAGCTCTCTTTGATAGTAGAGCTTGGGATGTGTAGGAAAGATGCCTTTGAGCATGACTTCTAGCCTTATATCTGATGCTAGTGATGCACGAGGGAAAAATCTATTTGTAAAAAAGCAGAGTTTTGGAACGGACAGAAATATTATTTTTCAGATACTTGCAAGTAAGAGATATTTTCCCTGTGCAATCAGTTTATGGCTTCTCTGCAAAAACTGGCAGCCAGCTCTAGTTGTGCTGGAGATGGCGTCCCCTTGGAATGGCCTGAGCACTCCACCCCATTTTGCACATGCCATGGAACGCTGCTGGACGTGCATTTCTTTCTGTTGCTGATGGTCTGGGATTGATTCAAATTAGTAACTTAAAAGTGAATAGCTTCCCAGTGCACTATAACTTTCCCTTCTACAATGAGAGATATAATTATGTCTGCCATATCTGAACTTCCTTTGGCAGGTCTGGAAGAATTGAACATGAGCAACTTAACCTACAAGAAGTGGGGAGTGGCATTTTTCCCCCCTGTCTCACACTTACCTTTGTGGAAGTACCAGTTCTTTGATATATATTTCACTGCTAGATTTGGTAGTTAAGAATATATAGCAGTAGGTAAATTTTGGTTACCGAGATTTCTTCCATAGTCTAATGTGACTGATTATAGAACTCATTCCTTTACTGCAGGGATGTTAAAGAGACAACCCTGCGGGCTGGATCTGACCCACAGAACCATATCTGACCCTTGGAACTGTATCATTTTCCCCCAGTGCTGTCAGTGGCTTTCAGAGTAACTAACACATAGCATGTGGGGTGTGCTGGATGGCCCCAAACACTGTAATCAGAGCCTGCTCCAGCTCATGTTCCAGGAGTAGCTGCTGCCTGCTGCACAGTTCTGGAGCAGCTGCATGCTGCTCTAGAGCCATGCTTCATGTGGTGGCCACTCTGGGGCTCCACAGCCATGCAGCACATCCCTTTAGTGGTGGCTCTACTGCTATGTAGCACAGACTCGCAACAATGGATCTGGGATTATGCAGCATAGCCCCACAGTGACTTAAACAGGATTGGCATAGCCCTGGAGTGGCTTAAACAGATAGTTACCCCACTGGAAGATTGGGGCAAAAGTCTAGGACCTGCCATTCCCCCACAGCTCTTTCCAAGCCCTGTGCCACAATCGTCCCATATGGGACAGTCCCAAGCTTCCTCTTGGCTGCATGTGCAGACTTCCTCATGCTGCCCGTGCAGGACATGTGATGGATCTGGAATGTGGAATATCTCTGGGTCTGACCTGGCCTGGCCCATGGACTGACCCTGCACCATTGGCAATGTGTAGGGGGTGCACATGGGTGCACATCAGAGTAACTAACACATAGCATGTGGGGTGTGCTGGATGGCCCCAAACACTGTAATCAGAGCCTGCTCCAGCTCATGTTCCAGGAGTAGCTGCTGCCTGCTGCACAGTTCTGGAGCAGCTGCATGCTGCTCTAGAGCCATGCTTCATGTGGTGGCCACTCTGGGGCTCCACAGCCATGCAGCACATCCCTTTAGTGGTGGCTCTACTGCTATGTAGCACAGACTCGCAACAATGGATCTGGGATTATGCAGCATAGCCCCACAGTGACTTAAACAGGATTGGCATAGCCCTGGAGTGGCTTAAACAGATAGTTACCCCACTGGAAGATTGGGGCAAAAGTCTAGGACCTGCCATTCCCCCACAGCTCTTTCCAAGCCCTGTGCCACAATCGTCCCATATGGGACAGTCCCAAGCTTCCTCTTGGCTGCATGTGCAGACTTCCTCATGCTGCCCGTGCAGGACATGTGATGGATCTGGAATGTGGAATATCTCTGGGTCTGACCTGGCCTGGCCCATGGACTGACCCTGCACCATTGGCAATGTGTAGGGGGTGCACATGGGTGCACATGCACCCCCTGAGATTGGTGGTGCACCCCCCTGAAAGAAGTGCTGCTGATGCTTCTGGCAGAGCCTGCGGGTGGTTGCCGCTTACCCCCCCCCGCCACTGCCGGTGGCATCTGTAGGCAGTTACTGATCGCTGCTGGCCACCACTGACACTGCCAGCAGCATCTATAGGTGGTCGCTGACCACCAGTCGGCACCCCCCAACAGCCCTCCTGCTGCCAATACCACCGTGGGTGCCTGCAGGAGCTCTATGCCCCCACTGCCACCACCACTGCTGCCACCGCCTGCGGGCGGTTACCATACCCCCCCAGCCTCCAGGGGCACATGTCATTCATGCCCTGCACCAATCATCTGGGCTGGATAATTTTGATACCCCTGCTTTGCTGATATGTTTTTATAATAATAATAATAACAATAATAATAATAATAAAGCTGTGAAGAGGATGACTTTCATACTTTCAGTCCTTCAGCCTCGAGTAAAACTAAAGCAATCTGGTTTCAGTTTCTAGCTCAGCCTTAGACTGCCTGGGTGACTTCGGACAAATACGTTCTTTGTGCCTCACTTCATTATTGTTAAAATAGTTACTGATAGTGCTTTCCAACTTCCAATAGTGTTTTGAGACTAAAACCATAGTTAGATGAAAGGTGGGTAGGGTCAATGTTAGCAGGTAGGTGGGTGACCTTATCTAGATTCTTTCTCACCCTGCCAATTCGAATGGATAAGCCTCTTGGATAGTTAACATTAAGTCTGTGGCACTTTTGTCTAAATCGGGCATACAAGATTTAGGTCTCTGATTATATGGGTTCTAAGGAAGTAATTTTCTTACTTTTTGGTCGGAGGAATAAAATTAAAAAAAAAAAGAACACAAAAAAAAAGGGGGGTCAATTGAAAATGTTTGCAGCAACAACATTTTCTTTTCATTAGGATTATCAGATGAATTCATTTAGCATTAGTAAGAATTGTAGAGATTTTGCTGACAGAATTAATTATTCTGAATGATTAGTTTGTTATGTTCCTTTTGGGTACCAAGTTCCGAGGAGGAAGTGCTTTGTCTTTCAATTAAAAATATCCAAACAACTCTGTGGAGTCATGATCTGAGAAACCAAAACAAGTCCTTAACTGTAGATAAATGAAGGTTGGCTGGTCCTGATTTGTAGAAACCCAGAAGAAGCCCTCTGCTCTGACCCCATGCCCTCTGGCATCACAGGTGGTGTGTGTGCACAAAGACAACTTGGTTGTAGATGTGGCTGTGGGCACTTTACACAGGCTAGATTGTAAATTTGTCCATTTATGAGTGTCCTGCGGGGATTCCCACCAACTCAGCAGACAAAGCAAGGTCTGAAGTGAACAAAGCATATCCATAAAAGCTCCTCTGATTGCCACTATTAATAAAATTGAGGCCATAAACAAATTTATTGTGTGCTGTTTCCTAAATATGGTGGGGGAATTTTACCTTTCTTGAACTGAAGGAAGTTTGGGGGTGGGAGGGCATAAAGCTAGAAAGAGACTGAGTGGAAAGAGTATGCATAATGTGAATAATTAGTTTGACTACAAGAAATATTTTTTTTCCTATTACACTATGAACATTACTTTTATCCAACTTGGCCGTTCAAAGTTTACTTTGATGTTGCAAAAGTGTGAAAGGTTTCTTTATGTTTAAATCTGCTTAAAATAGGTGCTCTGGATTATTATTTTTCTAATTCAAAGAAGTAGGCTGACTAACTTTTTTAGATACTTCTGTCTAGATTTCAATATGATCCAAAGTTGTTGGAGGCTCACTGGCAGCCACATTCACTATTTCTAGTGATAAGGGCATCAGACTTTTGATCTTGAGTCCATTCCCTATTTTTAAAAATAATTTAGCCTGTTCCAAAATCACAACTGCTTTGGAAATAACTAAAACATTTAAGATCAATGACATAAAATGATATATATATTTAAAATAAAATTCTTCAAAATGCTAGGCCCTCTTATGCCTTCCATTTATATGCATTAAGGAACCACCAAAGGGTGGGATGTCCCTCCATAGGATCTCTGTCAACTCAGTGGCAGGAACTTCCTTGCAAAACACATTTGTGTGCTGTGAGATCTATGCAAAGTATTGGGAGTGCAAAGGGGCTAGGAAAGGGAGGAGTAGGTAGAGCAAACAAGAGGATGCAGAGGGAGAGAAGGTCAAATTAATGAGGCACTTGACTGTGGCACAAGGACTGTGCTGTCATTTCTGCACCAGTTTCAAACCACATGTGATCTTGTGTTTGAAACTTTCTCTACTCTGTACTATACTTCTCTAACTGTAAAATGGGAATAATTCTTCAGTTTCTGACAGGGATATTGTGAGGCTAAATACAATACATTGATGACTTAAGGTGTTTAGATAATACGTAGGTATGGCCATTGGAGAGATTACTTAGTCCATATTCTTTTCCACTTATTATGTGTTTAAGTGGACTTAGATGCCTAAGTGTATTTCTGTTTCACCCTGCTTGAGTTCCTGTATATCCATTAATGCATCTACTTTTGTAACACCCGACATATTACCCTTAACATTGACTCATAAAAAAGGAAGGAGATGGAGGAAGACTCTCCTGTCTTTTGCATACACAGTTTTTCAGGCCCTTGCTAGACATTACATACATTATGTGAGTGTGTTAATCGCACAATAAATTGCAGTGCGTCACAGGTTCATTAGATTTATCACACACAGCAAACTAGCTACAAAGATGTTCTGCATTTAGCTGGTTTTCATTACACTTTAATTTGAATGTGTGAAATGGAGGTCCCCAGCCCTAGCTGCCGTTCCTCTTGCGTGCATACAGCCAGGCCAGGTGTAGGCAGACCTAGCTTCAGGTACACTTTTTCAAGATCCAGGTGCCCAGGGAGTCTAGCATTGGGGATTGGGTCTCTCATGCTAGGTTCCCCGCACTCCCAGACTTCAGCTGGGCTGCAGGTGCATCGTTTAAGTGGGTTTCCCATGCACTAGCAGTCACATGATTTGGCTCTGGCAAATTTTATCCCTGATCCCAAAAACTGTGCATCCTTTCATGAACATCTGACATGGCAGGGCCTGTGATTTTTGGAATCCAGGATAAAATACGTCATAACCCAATTGCATAAATAAATTAACGTCTGCTAGTGCCCTCAGGGGCATGAGTGACATAAGTCCACTTACACAACTAATAGATGAAATAGGATCTGGCCCCTTGAGTCTAGAGGGTATTCTCTGGAAAGAGAATATAAACAGCAAATATATTCTATTTCTATGAATGCTGTGAAGGGGATCCCTACTTTGCTAGGAGTGAAAGGTTCGGGGACAGCTGCTGTCAGTCTCTGTCAGTATACCTCCAACTAAATCTCTAGTACTGAAGACAGGAAGCGTAAGGGAGAGATGCTACTTATGTCTTAGCTTCTGGTGTTTCAATTAAGATCTTTTTACAGATAATTGCTGTTTAAGAGGTAAGTAAAACTAAGCATGTATCCTGAAAACTGGATAAACAACCTGATACTCGATCCATGTGCTGAGGGCCAATCATTAAAGATATCCAAAATGGCCATGTAGATTTTTTTTTTTGTTCATTATTGCTCTAATGAACAAAATTAGTGTCAAGCAACTTCTGGTTAGAAACTGGATACCTAGTATGGCTGGAATTTATAGTATAGAAACACATCACTAGTCAGCTCAAAAGTATGGTCACATGGTCAAGTCCTGTCATGCAATAATGCTGACAGCGATGCGAAGAGTAGCCAGAAGAAATGTTTCGTCATTCTGTTTCTTTTGGATTTCATTTATTATGAAACAGCCAAAACAAAATTATTGTCATTACTTTAGTTGGTATGTGTCTAAACTTATTCTCAGGTTTTTTCTGCAAATCCTGGATAGAAGAACTCATTTCTCCTCCTCCCACACGCACTCTCTCCGCCAACTGCACAAACAATGAGCTATATTCATTCAAAATATAATTCTATTGACATCAACAGGCTATAACAGGGTTGAGTTTGGCCCAGGGGAGCAAAATCCTGTAAAGTAATTTGATTTGTTCAAGCGAAACACATGTGGAAATGTAACATATTTTCATGTCGACAGAGAATTTCTTCATAATTATCAGTAGATTGTACTGTTGAAGATTCATGAAATTGGTAAAACGATGCCTAATTTACTAATTTGAATTGTATTTTTATTTGCTTTTAAAATTGCATTAGAGGAGTTTGCTGTTGTCATGCACATGCATATTTTTATAACTGTGTATTGCAGCTCTAAGTAATACAATGTATTCTTCATGTGTTAAAAGTATACTTTTAAAATTGCATATAAATTTTCCATTCAAGACAGAAACTAAGAAAGATATTTCCTACAACACTGAAGTTTTATTGAAAGCAAAATCCAATTTTCAAAAATTACTTAAGGAATAAAACTGATGGGATCTATATTGAGGTACTCTTGAAAAATCTCCCTAAGTTCCTATCTGCATGATTAGGTGCCTAAATAATTTTTAAAAATCTAGCCCTTAGAAACTCAAATCCTATTAACTTTCAGTCAATGAGTGTTATGTGCCTAAGTAATTTTTGAAAATGAGACTATGGCTGCTGGCAGATCTGGGTGAATTTCTTTCAGTGAATAGTTTATTTATCAAAACTGAAGCTTGTCTTGAAGAAAATATTGTTGGAAAAGCAATTCCAATCTATCCTTAACAAAACTGCTAGAAGAGGAGTTACAAATTCCCTTGTTACCCAACAGGCCAGTGGGTATAGTACCTGGAATATAATACCTGAAATGTGGGAGACCCAAGCTTAACTCCCTCCTCTTCCTGTCAGGATTTCAACCATGAGCAGAGAACTGGGCCAAGGAAGGTTTTGGATTGTGGTGCTCTTAATCTTCCCTGCTGATGTTGTTCCACTTTACATAAATAATTAAACATTTATTGAAATAAGGACTGGAATCATCATGTTTCACTCCCTGAGAGCCCTATCTTAAATCTGACTCTAGAGCAGTAGTTCTCAAACTTTTTGGACTCAAGGACCCCCTCAATGAACTTGAGGCATCCCTCCATAACTTTTGTGAACTGAATGGTACCCAATTTCAAAAACTCATTTACAGATTACAGTGCCTGCATCCTTGTAGAAGGACCTGGCAGTGGGAATGGTGGTGGATCATCCAGGCGGGGACAAGCCTGAGCCTGTGCTTACCGGTTTAGTTTAGCTACATATGTCCTAACACCTCACTTCTTATCCCACACCTCATAACAACCTTCAAAAGGGCTGAGAATCACTGCTCTAAAGTTTCTAGAGCAGTGGTTCTCAATCTGTGGTATGCGTACCACCAGTGGTATGCAGACAACCTGTCAGTGATACAAGTTAACAGATTTATTATAATTACTTTATATGACAAAAAAGTGCTGGTATTACTTACGGTTGAACTCAAAAACTTGCTGGTGGTAACTACGGTTGTATCATTTTAAATTGGTGGTGTGCAATATGTTAGAGGCTGGGAACCACCCTTCTAGAGTCTCTAATGTTATCCTCAGTCTCTTGCTCTCTAGAGCAATTAGTATTTAAGTATTCCATGAAAAGTGGAACAACTCAAGGATAAAGGATGGTGAGGTACCCTCCTCAGAATACCCAGTAGGTTATGTTATTTTATATTATTTTACAGTTTAGCATCTGCACCTAAAAATCAATTATTTGCACTGCCTTATATAATTTATTGATTAAATTGATTTCTTAAGAGTTTAATGCAGCTCCAGTTTATGGTAGTATTCACACTGACTTCCATGGTGCAGAATCAGGCATTCCATAGCTCCTGCTTAAGAAAATGAACATAATATAGCTGAGTGTTGTACAAGACTTTTTCTTATATCTCTTTCAGTTCACCCCTGTCTGAAGCTGTACCATCTCTTCCATTTCAGTCCAGATCATCTCTTGAGCAGACTACTCCTAAAACAAGTGTTTATGCTATGCAGATGAAGAGAAACTAATTTTCGAAACATGCATCTACTTGTGTTAAACCACTTTTATATTGTATTTCCAGGTGTGAATACACAGTCAGTGTAGGTGTAGTTAGTACCCACCTCAAACACAACACAATCACTATACAGTTTGGCAAAATGATCAGTTTCTGGTAATTATTACTGGTGAAGGAGGCGGAAATTTAAGAGTTAGACTGGAAGAATCTATTTTGTTCTATTAATGATCAGAGTATCTGAATGTCTTCCAGTAATACACTAAGCAAGATGATTGGCAACTGTCATTTGGTGTTGGTTATCTCATCCCCTTATAAGGGGGACAAGTATGTACAGTGGATTGTCTTGTTTTCATGTTTTTACACACTTACAGTTGTGTATTTATGTTAGCAAAAGTGAAGTTAAAGAAATATGATGTATTTGGAGCAGAAGATAATGAAATACATGGGGATCCTTAGCTCCTGGTAATTTCTGGGATAGTCATGGCCAAGCAGAACTGGACAAGAAACTCACTGATTTGAAGCGGTGGAGAAATCGTGGAAATTTCAGTCTCCATCTATGTGGGATAGTTTTGAATTGTTAGGGTCTGAATTGTGCATTCACAGGACTGCAAGATGACCTGTGCTAGTGTAATTCACACCACAGTCCTGGACTAGCCTCTGAGAAAGTTTTGAGTTCTGCACAAATGAGTTTTACTTTTACTGTAAGGCTTTTCATTGTGCCAGATAACTGAAGCTACCAAATTCCTTCAAATATTTCTAACTGTTAAAATGAACTTTCTCCTAAACTGGTCATTGAAAAAAAAAAGTTAAAAACCCCTCTTATGTACACTATGAAGACAGCACCAAAAAGCTTTTTACTTCATTGAACCATGACCCTCATTTTAAATATATATTTATTTACTTTTTTTTCCTTAAAAACTCAGAAAGTGTGGGTGCATTTTAAATTCAAGGAAACCTTATATCTGAATGAATGTGTCTTCCTCTTGGACTTTAGGCTGTTTTTCACATGTCCTAGACCCAGGCTATTAAGGTCCTTGCAAATAAGGGCTAGGACCTCAACTTTATATGGGTCCACCTATATAGTATATATATTATCCTATATGGGAATCTAGGGCAGAAAGCAAGGAATGGGTCTGCTAGGCTCCCAATAGCCTTTATGGCTGCAGAAAAGTGTTTGTGGCATTAGGAATGGTTGGAATTGCTGAAACATTAAAGGCTTTTTATGCATGGTATATCACATTGCTGTCATTTAGCTGAAAGGTGATGAAACCATGAATAGCTAAGGCCAGTTTATCATCCATCAGAATCCAGGATCCTAGCCAACCAGTGATGGCTAGGTGAGAGTGTAGCATCGAAGAGGCATCCAGAAGTATTTGTCTAAAAGGTGTGTGCCTTCAACCAAGGGAGACTGCACCCTGAGTGTGGATTCTTCACAATGCTTTCTTTTATCTTCCCAGCAATACCTCTGTGTTATTTGATGTCAGAACCTGTCAGTTGTTCTTCATTTCTGAGCTAACCTTGTCCAAGCACTTGACTATCTTGGTGGTAGTAGTGGATGAATCACTTGTATGTTGTACAGGTAAATAAATATTGGAGTATTAACGCTCATTTTTTATTTACCTGAATTGGCTCAAATCCTTCTCTTGGTACTCTTTTTTATCAAACCATGTTTCTCTGATGCTTTAAAAGCATTATTTAAAAAAATGTATATTCTCTGTTTTCTTACTTGTTAAAACAGCTAATGCAGAAAAACAAAATCCAATTAAATGTACTAACCCAAATAGTCACATAA
Organism: Alligator sinensis; assembly: GCF_000455745.1. Lineage (NCBI taxonomy): Eukaryota > Metazoa > Chordata > Crocodylia > Alligatoridae > Alligator > Alligator sinensis. The sequence continues at coordinate 168,772 of NW_005843343.1, read as the reverse complement.
TTTTCAGTGAAATTATATAGATAAGTAAAATGAGCAGGCTTCTCTGTTAAATAAAAGTTGGTGGAAATCTAAGTAGGGGTAGTACGGATTGAATTCTAACTTTGTGCCTTTGATTTGCGATGCAGTAATGACACAATATTTGGGCAGGTCTATAAACGCCTTTTGTTTCTGCTTTTTACCCTTTATTGGAAGTACTGTAATTAGTTGCTTCATTTTAAACGTTCTACTTCTTTTTAAAAATAATGGAAATGATTGCAGGAAAGCTATGTTGAAGAAATGTTTGGCATTTTCTTCTGACTGACATGAGATTAATTTGCTATTTTCTTTGAAAATATAAAGAGCTATAGCATTTGTTATTTATTATCACTATATTCTCATGGTAACATCTAAAGGTCTTGGTCATGCCCAAAGCTGTTCCTAATGAAGTAAATGAGGAAATTCATTCTCATTCTGATAAATGCCATGCCATATACAAATGCAGAATATGGGTATTCCACAAATGTACATGTACAAGTATTTGAATACATGTGCCGACATGCAGAGGAAGATACGGGCACACATTTAGTCTTTGCTTCAGGAGACTGCTGTTCACTCAGCTGAGAGAATTTTAATTCTGAAGATTGACTTTTCTCAGAAGTGAAGGGGTGAAAAAAACAGAGTACACACCTGCAACCTATTTCCTTTTGAAGAGAAGTCTTTTAGCTGATGGGAGATGAGATAGAATAAGAAAACAGGCCATTGCCAAGAGAGGCTTGTTTACAATACATGCAGGTTTCCTCTGAAGTTGATATAGAGCTGTTGTTATGAAAATGAAGAACAAAATTGCCAGAGGGTTTCACAGGGGAACAAGTATAAAGGTCATGATAAAGAAGGTAGTGATGTAAAGCACTTCTTTAGTGTCTGAATCAATGTGCTAAACTTATTCTCAACCAAATCTCTAGAAAAAAATATTCTTTAAAAGCTATTCTTTGTACAGGAATAATCACCTCTCCCTCAGAGTTCAGTCTAACTCCTTTTGAACTGATTTGAAGTTGAGTACATGTATACAAAGAAATAATTTAGTATGAAGAGTTTGTAGATGCAGTTTTATTAACATTAAAAAATAACAGTCCAACATTCTGATTGGGGAATTGAGAGACAGAGAGAAAGAGAGAGAGAGAGGAAGAGCAGAGGAGTCATTTGGTTAATATTTTACTGGTACTAAGTAATTGATTGCTACTTTGGGACACCATCATGTGCTCATGGAAGACAATAGTAGTCTTTCCACTGAATTCAATGGGCATTATAATCAGGCCTTTGGTGAGTATCATATCGCAAGATCTATTAGTTCATCATTATAAAAAATTGTAAGATTAACGACATCTACAAGGGTAACTCTATATTACTGGCTTATACACAGGGCAAGGAAGCATATTCTGTCTTGAAAGTCACACACCTTTTTCTTTGCATTTTAACATGCATTCTATGTGCATTGCCAACTCTCATGGATTCTACTTAGTGGGTACCTCTACACATACAATTAGGGCAAAGAAATAAACTCCGGTGCAGTTTGTGCTTGAATTTATTTCTCTTGGTTACAGTGTTTAAATGTGTGTCCAGGACCACAGCATGCTGAGCTTGGGTGCAGCAGCCCCAGGCTGGTCAGAGGTCCAGGTGGTCAGCCCTGAGCTTTGGGTGGTGGCAGAGGGCAGTGGAAGGCTGGCTGGGGTATGACGATGTTACACTGTGGGGCTAGCCAGTAGGCAGCCCCTGCACTGTAGCACCCTCATGCCCCAACCAGCCTCCGTCACCATCTGCACATGCGTTGTGGCAGCATAAATTACTCCACTGTAGGATAATACTTGTCCCAGACAGTACTATCCTATGGTGGAGTTAATTAATTTACTGCACCTAATATGGGTGTATGTGTAGACAGTGATGATTTACTGCAGAGCTAATCAGTTATCTCCACAGTAAAGCACGTGTGTACATGCACCCAGTGGCTTACATTTTTGCATACCCAAGACTGGAACATTTAATCTTAATAATCACATCAGTCTTGGGTCTCTTTTTCTCAGTGCTTCCACCCCATATACTTTTCCTCAGCAGGGAGGATAAGTCTATTCAGTGATTTCTGGTAGGTATGGTTGCCCTACATAATTCTATTCATTGCTGTTCAATCTTAATATAAAACACCTTCACTATTAAAATTCACAAGTTTTCTTCAGTGAAGATTTGCATTTCTACCATGATAGTATGTTGTAGACAATTCACTTTTCCTTATAACCTAAACAGCATTTTGACTTTAACTTTCCAAAGATGCAAATCTAATTTACTGTATCATCTAGTTTCTGGCAGACATTTATATTATTTATATGGCCCATCAAAGTAATTATTTTTAGCTACAAGCTGATCTTCACAGCTGAGTAAAGAGAGTTTCCCTGGATAAACCAAACTATATCACAGAGGTAATATTGGTGCAAATGAATAAGAGGATTTGGTTCTGGGAGTTTAGTATTTTGTTGCTGACTTGCAAACTTCTTTTTGCTTGAATTTAATATGTAGCTCCAAATCCTTATCTACAGATGATGTTGCAAAACCTAAAATTTTCTCTGATTCCTGTTAGATATTGTTCATTTAGAACAGGTAAAAAAAAAGGCTTTTTACACTGTACTTTGTAACATAATGTTGTCCTATTTCTTTGGGCATATTTAAACATTGCAAAATCTTGTTCCAAGACCTTCTTCCATTTCCTTTTAAATCTGACAGTTGAATGTCTTGTTTGGTGAAGCTGTAAGACTCACGTTCCTTCTGAAAGATACTAATGTGATGGGAAATGTCAGAAGCAATATCAGAATAACACATCAATCTCCACATTGGGGTAAATCCTTTTAAGACTGAGGACATACTTGCTTTACTCTCTGGTATTTACAAGAAGAAAAGGTTTATTCAAATATTTTAGAATTCCATGTTCATTATATTTTAAGCATGTGTTCTCATGTGTGAATAATAATGAGACTTTCCCTTAATAGGATGTATCAAAAATAGGTAACTGGTGATTATGGGTCACCATTGTTTTGCTAATACATAAAAGGATTCCCATTATTATCATATCCTTTTCCACACAGTGTCTTGGTTCCTTTTGGACTAGCAGTCTATACAATAAAGTAGACAGTTACTGTGAGAAAATAAATATGCATTTTACTGGCTTTAGAAACTATGCCTGAGCACTAATCACATATAGCTCTTTGGTCAGAAACAAGTGTCTCAGGTCACCCATGAAATACACCAGCAAATCCCTTAGCTGTTAAATCCAGGAGGAACAAATGGACTCAAAGAAATTTGTTTCATGGTAATACACATCCATATTCAAAGTAACAGCTAAAAAGACACATATAACTGTATTTAAAATCTCCACCTTTGGAGAAAATACTCCACTAGAGGCATTCAAAATGAATGGATGTGAAATTTAACAGTTTAATTGGATCCCGAGGAATTATCTTGGAACCTGAAAACTGGCTCCCAAGCTCTGCTAACCATGGTACCTTCATCAAGTACTTAAGTTTTTCCTCACATTGTCAAAAGTATTTTAAGCAAACATAGCACTCAGCCAAATACCAACATAAATTTTGACAGTTAGGTAAGCTAGAATATCCTTAAACCAGTGAGGCATGCTCTAAAATGTATTATGCATCATACGTATTTCATTCCAGGCTGATTCTCCTCCCAGCCCTTATTGCATTTATATCTTCTAAGGCTACCGGGGTTATTAACAAATTGTGTATTTCCCTTCGTTAACTAGTGAAAGAGTAGAAACTGTCGGTCTGATGGGAACCTCCAGAATGAGGTGAATACTATCATTTGGCAAGTGTCATCCCAGTTGCCTGCCCATGCCCTTGTAATGCTGTGAGCCTGTGGCCCTTTTCTCTTTGTCACACATTTCAGGTAGCACTCAGAACTCATTGTGTGCAACTGAGGTCAACTGCCAACCAACCAAGTACTCTGTCCGGTTCACACAAAGCTTTCCCTGAAGGCAAGAGAAAAGAATAATAAAAGGGGGAAATGGCCTGCTGAGCAAAGGCTCTGAGTCTTTTATAACAGGAGGTCGTTTCTGATTATAGGAATAGAACCTTCTGTGGCCATGGAAACCAAAATGCCACACAAAAGCCAGAGGGTGCTTGGGAGGTAAACAAGTGCAATTGGGTAGAATAGATGAAAGGTGATGGTGCTTTTAATCTCTGAAATCAGTATATTTAGGTAGGTGACTTTAATTTAATCCATGTCTGATTAACTCTCTCCCTTTGTGTATACCCTTAAAAAAGGTTGCACTCCTGAATCATTTTTAGACGCATATAAAACAATACCCAACCAAACAAACAAACATAAAAATGGTGACAGGATAAATACAGTGTGGTGAACAACCCTATTCACCCCTCTAATTGAATCATGGATGTTCTCATTAGGCACATAAATGTTTAGTCCCACTTACTCCCATGAAACCTTATCCTCAATGGGCACATTTACACGTGACGCTACATCCCCATAGTGACGTGCTATGGCAACGTAGCATCCACAGTGTCTACCAGCAGCTGCTTTGCTGCAGTGGTGCACTCCCCCATTATAATGCATTGCTACAGCGAAATAGCTGCCACAAATAATTGTGCGCCGTGCATACAGTGCAGTACAGTTGATTACTGCTCCATGTTTTGGTACTAAAGCATGGCACAGTAACAACGGCATCATAGTGCAATGTGTAGACATGCCCAATGCTACATTTTTGTATGAGAGTGTAAAATTTATTACACAACTACAAAGTCCAATGATTTTCTTTTTTTGGACAACTGGTAATGAAGTAGCTGCACCTACTTCAAGCTGCACTTGGCCAGGAAACATTTTTGATCAAACAGAAGGGTCCTGGAGCGGTCTCGTGAAAACTGATTTTGATTTGGTTGAATGATGAGCCCTTGAAAACTGCACATCATGCATGCTTAGTCATGTTTAAATAACAGCAGTAGTTTTAATGACAGTTGCACTTGCAGAAGGAAGTTGTGCTATGCATGTTTATGTGGCTAATTTACCTGTTTGCTGAAAATATATATTTGAGGGTTGGGACCTGAGTGAATCTTGCCATTTTCCATTTAGATTGGCGTACACAACTGAAAGCTTGATGTGTTTGCTACTTAAAGGTTTCCATGATAATGACCACTTTATGAGTCGAATTTCTAAAAGCATCTAAGTAATTTAGAAGCCCAAGTTAAGACAAGAAAGGAAAGAAAGAAATCTCAGTGGGCATGTCTACACATGCATTAAGTTTACTAGCTATAATAACAGGTACTAAATGAATGTGCCATAATTGGCATTACCGCACAGTAGTCCCAATGCACGTCTTTTATTTGATACTAAGATGCAGTAGACTAATTCTATTGTGCACTAGGACATTAGCATGGTTTTCACCATGGCGTGCTAATGCTCAGTAAAATTACACTACGGCACTTCTAGCATCTTGTGTAGAGATGCCCAGTGTGTCTTGTGCTCCCAAATCTCTTGGGATTAAAGGCTAGATCCAGTAAAGGATTCAGATGACTACAATTTAGGTAGTATAAAGCCTGACTTTCAGGCTCCTGGCCTCCTGAGTAGAATCCAGAATCCTGTGTTAGTTACCTAGGCTCCCTTTGCAATGCACGGAGAGAGTTGGGAGCCTCCAAAGGGTAAGCCTCCACAGTCTGATCATGAAACTGCTTAGATCTAGTTAATGGGGAATGTGAAGCACAACAGGGTATCTGAAATCTTAGCTTTGACATCTGACTAAGGGTGACAGGCCCTTATCAGCTAAGTCCCTTATCTGCTAGATTACAGTCAGGATCCAGCTTTTTGGTTCCAAGAAACTTGTATTTCTTTTTGCAAGGTATCAGAAAGGCAAATGTATTTGAACTTTACTTTTGTGTCTTTCAAATACTCCCACTTACAAAGTGTTATTTTACAAAGCCTAAAGGGCACACACTTCTTGTCACAATGGTCCTCGTGCAATTACATCGTGTGAGGGTGGAAGGAAGCAAAAAACCTTTTTTCTCCCTGTGTGTCCTGCACAAAGACTAGCCACAGCTGGAGCAACTAGTCCTTGACTGTTCTTGTGAGACTGCACACATGTTATTTAACTTTTTTCTCAACCTGTATAATGAAAATATTAAAAAGGGAAAAAAATCTTCAAACTTTCATGTGCTGGGATATAGTCCTTAATGAGGAATGAACCATTTTAGGGTGAAAAACAAAAAGCAAAAAAAGCAAAACTAAAACAGCTAAATGACTGAAAAGTCACTGAGCATCAAGGACTTTTGTGTTACCTTTTATTGGACCAACTGTATAGTTGGGAGAGATGTTGGACAAATTTCCAGGCATCAAGTGACCTTCTTCAGGGCATCCTCAAGGACACTTGATGACTGAAAGCTTGTCTAACTATTCTGGTATGGGTGTCTCAACCTCCTCTGTTAAAACTGTTTAACTTAAATAATTAAATTTCACATAATTAAATATGTAGGGAGAGAGATCAGTGGTAATGTGGGACACCCAGTTCTAATTCCAGTCTCTGTACTGATTAATGTTTAATTATGTATACATCTTTGTAGCTTTAATAAGAGATTGAAAAGGACCTACTCTATAATCCCATGGCCAGGGCACCCTTCTGAAAGACAGACCTCAATTAATGTCCTTCAAGACCCTGGCTGTGCAGTTGTTCCTGTGCAGTCATTTTGTACTTGCATACACAAGTACCAAATGACTACAGAGTAACCAGAAGTACTGTGCAGTAACATCCCTGAATGGCTTTTTGGTGATGCTTGTTGCACAGTAGCTCACTACTACTGCGCAGTAGCATCACATCATGCTTTGTGCCATACAACATTGCTGCACAGTAGTAAGGAGCTACTGTGCAGTCAACATCTTGTGTAGACACAGCCACAGGGAGTTATGCACCTTCCACAGTGGGATATGCTCTAAAATCCATGTAACTCACCCAAAATGCCAGTCACACAGCAAGAGTTAGTTGAATAAATGCTATTTACTCTCCTAAAGATACAGCTGGATTTGGGTCCAAGTGTCAAGCTATTGCTAGGTAACAGAAGCACCAGGAGGCTAATGTATGCAGCATTGAGGCAACCATCTTAGGTACCCACTGATTTTTTTTTCATTAGTGTCCATTATTCAAATATTGTTGCTTGAGCAATTGAATGTCATTATTTCCATTTCCTTTTCTTCAATTAAAAATTATTGTTATAATTCAACACCACCTACTTAGAAGACAAGGTCTAACTCTTTTAAAAATTAATACACCTTGACAGGAAATGAACCTAAGAACATCTAAAAGCAAATGAATTTCTCTTGTTTGGGAGAACTAACATTTATTAGAATGTAATGACATTATTCAAATGTCCAATCCACTTCAGTGGTATGTTTGCCTGTGTAAGGATAGTAAAACTATGAGTCCATAATTTCCCTCCTCCATAGCTTGAGAGAGCTGGTTAGCCATGTCATTCTGAAGTTATGCAGAAGGCAGGGAAGAGTGGCATTCTATAGATGATTTTTTTCCAAGATTTTACTTCATTTGGGGCCTTCTGATTTAGTAAAGCAGGTGCCTTTATGAAACGTGTTGTCTATACACCTGCTAATATGTTTTCCGATGGAGGAGGCAGAAAGAAGGGCAGGTAGATGCTTAGGGCTCCTATATATGTGTGCAGAGCCTGCTCCGATGCACTGGAAATCCAGCACATTGGAGCAGACTCAATTGAGTGCGCTCGGACTTGATTAATCGAGTCTGCTGGAGCATGGAAATTGACGCACTCCAGCAGCTTTCTGTGTCATGTGTATCAGCGTCCCTGCACATCTCAGTGCTGAAAAAATGGCAGTGGGGCGCTTTGAAATAAAACGCATTTGATGAGCTTTAGTTCAAAACACCCTGCTCCCATTTCTTCAGTATGGGAATGCTGATACATGTGATGCTTGGGTGCTTTTAATTAGCACGGCTGCTAATTAAAGTGCCCGGTGCTGCATCCCGCAGCACATGTAAAAATGCCTTTAGAGACTAACTTGCTTAGAGAGACATGAGCTTTCTTAGGTGACAGCCTATTTTAGTAGATGCTATGAATGGACTTTCAAAGAGCAGGGGATGGGACTATATAGAAAGGAAGAAAGTAATTTACCATATTTACCGAAACCCAAAATTACTTCAACTTTAAGATGACTGCTCCCCAAAAATTAGATTCTAGATATGGCAAACATTTAGGACAGATTTCCATGTCTCGAATCTAATTATTAGGGGGTTGGCTTAAATTCACCCCCCAACTTTGGTGGCAGGCAGCAGTAGGGGGGCAAGTGGAAGAGAAAGCAGGGGTGAAGGCATAAAAAGCAGTGGTGGGCCAGGTGGAGGGGGGCCAGCTGTGTGGGAAGCAGGCAGTCTGCTCCCAGCCAGCAGTGAAGAAGGAGTGGGGAAGGGACCCTGGCAAGGAAGGAGGAAGCTGTACACTGCTACAGATTCTCTCTGTAGCATGGGGCAGGAGCAGGCCAGGAGTGCCTCGGGGTCTCCCTGCCTCCCCCCCTGCCAACTGTGCCTGCATCAGCTGGTAGTCAGACCACTCCTGCTGGGAGCTATGGATACTGGCTGTGCAGGGCCAGAGACAGCAGTAGTAGCATGCAGATTCTTCCTATCAAAACCTGCTTCCTGCCAGCAAGGAAAGGAGGGGATGTGGAGTGGGAGAGGGTGAAGGGGAGCCAGGCTGGGAACAGATGCTGGAAGGAGGCACACTGTTGCTACCATTTCTAGCTGAACTGGGTTCCCTGTACCACCTACAGGTGCCTGCTGAAGCAATCTAAAAGGCTTTGTTTTCCTCATGATAAAGGGTCAAAAAAAACCCCTTGTCTTGGAATCAAATAAATACGGTAAATTCAGAGAATAGGAAGAAGCGGAGGAAAGGAGGGCACAGCTGAGAGGCAAAGTTGATCTGAAGAGATTAAAGGGCTTAAATTAATCAGTCAGCCCAATGAGGGGCATAGAGGTTAAAAAAGGTGGTCCAGATAATGAGAATAAGAATCCACCATTGCTTTTTAGACCATAGTTTACACAATCCAGGCTATGAATGATTTTTCGTTTTGCAATTTCACATCCAAGTCAATTTTAAAAGTGTTGTTGTTTAAGAACAGCTGCTCTGAGGTCAGTGATGGACTATCCAGGGAGGTTTAAAGGTTTCTGCTACAGGCTTGTGTGTCTTTCTGGAACTGTCGTCAGATCTGCTTCCATTCCTTCTTTCAGATAGGGATAGTCCTGTCTGTCCAATGTAGACAGCAGAGGGCACTGTAGGCAGGTGATGACATGTATGATGTTGGTGGAGGAACAAGTGAATAAACCCCAGATGTTATAACCAGGGATCCTGGTTTTCTCTGATAAAAAAACCCCAAAACCCAATTTTCAAATTGAAAAAAGTAACCCCAAATCCACATTTTTCTGTGATCAAAATGAAACACCACTGATATAGAGTGATATATATATATATATTAGTGGTGTTTCATTTTGATCATGGGAAAATGTGGCTTTAGGGTTACTTTTATTTATCTGAAAATTGGTGATTTTTTTATCAGAGAAAACCAGGATCCCAGGTTATAACCCATGTTGTCTGGTGCAGTGGCATGTGGTATATGTTGGTAGAGGGGGTACACTAGGCATCTGGGTCTGTAGCAGGACCTGGTGTGTTGGTAACAATAGGAGTGGGTTTGTTCATTCCTGGAGAGATGTTTGAGGTTAGGGGGCTGCCTATAAGGCAAGATAAGATAGTTCCCAAGGGCTGCCTGGAAGTGGTAATCATTTTCCAGGCAAGGTTGGACATCATTAATGATCTTTGCATGATATTCAAGCTGAGGGCTGTAGATGACAACAAGAGGGATTCTGTTGCCCATGTCATGGACCCAGTCCTCAGACCAAGAGGCATAGATCCTAATACTTACATTAACCTGGAGTCCTCTTTTGTCCTTCAGGCATTAATTTTCATATTTTAGTTTTAGCCTTTTTTGCTCCAAGTTTTTCTACTAGATCTTGGTCAGTTGGTTTTCTTTCTGACTGAAATAGCGATCCACCAAATCCTTGGAGTATGTTGGAGATAATGTTTTGATACTGATGGCAGAGAGGCTAAGGGAGAAGCTCTTCTTGACTTACTGCTCATAAACAGGGAGGAATTGGTTGAGAATGTTAAAGTGGAAGGTAAGTGAGGGGACAGTGACCATGAAATGATATTGTTCAGTATCTTAAGGGGAGGAGAGAAGGAGAAAAGCAAAATAGACACTGGACTTTAGAAAAACACATTTAAAAATTTTGGTTGGCAGAAAACTGGTAGGCAGGAGTTCCTGGGAGGCACTTTGGAGGAGAAAAGGAATCCAGGAGATCTGGCTGTACTTTAAGGAGGCCCTTTTAAGGCTTGGGAGCAAGCTATCCCAATATAATGGAACAATGGGAAGTGTAACCAGAGACCAGGCTGGCTAGACAGCAATCTCTTTAGTGAGTTGAAACTCAAAAAGGAATCCTATAAAAAATGGAAACTTGATCATAGTACCAGGGAAGAATATTGCACAACCATTCAGGGAGAAAATTAGGAAGGCCAAGGCACAATTTGAGATGCAGCTGGCAAGGGACATCATAGGCAATAAAAAAGGGATTCTATGCGTGTGCAAAGAAGAAGATTGGAGAAACACAGGTATCTTACAGAATACAGAAGGCAATCTAGTGACAGATGATGCAGACAAGGCTGAAGTATTCCTTTTCTACTTCAGTCTTCACAAACAGGGGCCGCTACCAGATGATAAGGGCAGTACAGATAGGGAAGGAGACAAACAGCCTGGAGTAGTAGAAGAACAGGTTAGGGATTACTTAAAGAAGCTAGATGCTTTCAAAGCAGTAGGGCCAGATGGGCTGCACCAGGGTACTGAAGGAATTGACCAAGGTAATTTCAGAGCCTCTGAGAACTCATGGAGGTTGGGTGTGGTCCTAGATAATTGGAAAAGGGTAAATATAGAGCCCATTTTTAAGAAAGGGAAGAAGGAGGATCTAGAGAACTACAAACCAGTCAAGCCTGACCTTCATACCTGGAAAGGTCATTGAGCAGGTCCTCAAAGAATCTACTGTGAAGCACCTGGAGGAGAACAAAGTGATTAGGAACAGGCAGTGTAGCATCACCAAGAGTGTAGCATCACCTTGGAAGTTTCTAAGAGCAGGATGGGGAGACATTTGAGCAGGGGGCTGGTCTAGGTGACCTCCTGAGGTCCCTTGCATCCCCGTTTCCCTATGATCCTATACTCATACCGTTCCATGGTTATAATAGACAAATATCCAAATTGACAAATAATTTGTAAATATTTTGTGCAAAGGCATAGTTCTTAACAAATAAAATTCCCTAGTCCATAACTAGCCATGCATACTTTCATGATTTCTTTAGACTCACAGTTAACTTTATATTTTCTTTCTGATTCACAGAGAATACAGCAAAATTAAAGAGAGATTAATTATATTTTTTCTTCAAACTACCCACTTTCCATACATGAGCTTGTTGTCTTGGTTGGTGGTCGCATCTACACGAGACACTGACTGCTCAGTAGCCAAATAATACTGCTCAGTAGCACATCACAGAACAGCTGCACAGTATTATTAGCAAGAATAATATTTTTTTCTCTGATAAAAACCCCCTAATTTCCAGTTTTAAAAAAGTAACCCAAAATCCACATTGTTCCATGATTAAAATGAAATACGATTTTATATATATATATATATATTAGTGATGTTTGATTTAAATCACAGAAAAACACAAATTTGGGATTACTTTTTTTAACCAAAAATTGGGGATTTTTAAAAAATCAGACAAACCAGCCAGACAAGGCTGCCAAAAAAGCAAAGTTGGGTGAACTGGCATGAAACCAAAGTTATTTCCACTGAAGCTGAAATTTCCCCCTGAAATACTTTGGTTTGATGTACTGATGTTTTTCAATTGAGAAACCTTCTGTCAGGAAAATTCCAACCAGGATCTGAGAGTTAAGATAAAATATAGAAGAAATTCAACTGTGAATCTATGGAAATATACAACTAGAGCACCCAAACTTTAACTCTGGCCTGTTGTTACTTTATGGAACTATATTGCATTATTTGGAGCTGAGCTACTGCCCCTTGCGTTTCATAGTCATGGGGAAAATGGATGAAGGGAAATGTGGGCTGGAGAAGGGGAGAAAAAAACTAGAGAAGGACAGAAGTCCTTGTCTTACTGGGAAGCAAGATTCAAGGCTCCAACCCATCTCCCATTCCCTTTTAGGCCAGCAGCTCTCTCACTAAGCCTCACATTCTCCATGTTGCTGTTTTCCTTCTGAGAGGAAAGAAAGATATTTCCCTCTCTTGGATGCCAGGGATCAATGTTAAAAGGAGCACCAGAAAAGACACTGGGTAATGCTTGAACTGTGGCAATAGTAACTAGAGGTACTTGTACATGTGATGGGGGTTTAGTACTCAAGGTTTCATTCTACACCCCCTAAATTAAAATGGTGGGTTCTATTTTTTCCCTGTCACTGTGTACACATGATCAGTCAGAAATCTCATAAAATGCTCAGTGCACTGTTCATAGTAAATTACTGCAGGGGGTGCTGCATAATAATGCACCCCACTGATCATTTTATACTAAATTACAGCAGGAGGCACCTATAGTTCACAGCACACTGATATGTACAGATCACCAAAAGTTGTGCTGTTTCATTAATTTAAGTAATTTAATTAAGTGTCATTTCATTACTTTAATTAATTTATTTTACACATATTTTGACACCTATTTTTTACTTTTTTCACCAATATTTTTAATTTTTTTATTATTTTATTTTTATTCTTTTCATTCCTATCTTTATTTTTATTCTCACCTTATTTTTCATTTTACTGCATCATCAAGTAAACTTCATCATGTGTAAATCCATTTTTTTTTAATTTCACTTGGATAGGGTGCTGACATTTGGTGGCAGGGTGCGTGTGTGGCGGGGGGTCTGAGCTGAGATATCCCCTATGTACAGCAGCCACACAGCAGTGTTTTCTGTCTCATAAGCAGGGATCCTGGTTTTCTCTACCACAAAGATTCATCCCAACAGACACCCCAGACCCAGGAGAATTAGGGGGTAGAAATGTGGGTGTGAGGTCCCTGCACCCATTTTTTGAATAGGTCCCATTAACACATCAGGAGCTATTCCAGACATTCAAGTGCCAGAAGCAACAAGTAAAGTCACAGTTCCAATTGCCCAAAATCTCCAAATACCCCGACAAAATCTCCAAATTTCCATGACATCCATTCAGTGAAAAAAAGGGGCGATGAGCAGAACACCGAAATGTCTGACCCCTAAATTAGGGGTTGCTGAATAGCAGGAGATTAGTCTTAACAATTGACAGCCCTGCTCTTTACATTTCCATTCCTACACGTCCCTGTAACCACCCCTTCTGTAAAAACATGGGGTGTCCAATGACCCCAGAAACCAGGGATACACCCAGAGGTGCAGATAATAGTTCCTAGCAGAAAAGTGACTAGACCCGCCATGAAGTTTCACCCCAGCAAAAACCCCAAACCCGACAGAAACCAGGGGAAGAAATGTGGGTGTGAGGTCCCCATGCCCATTTTTAATAGGCCCCATTAGCACCTCCAATCTTATAAAAACTTAGTGTTTTGGGGTTTTGGGGGATTACCCCTGAAATCTGTCAAGTGCTCAGCGGTATACAGGTGGGTGCAGAGCAGAAGACTGAATGAAATAACTCCGATATCACCCTCCCCCAACCATGTAGATCCCCAAGAGCACATTTTAGCAATTGTTACTTTGGACATCATTGCCAAGGGGAGGTGAACGGTGGGGAGGAGTATGCTTGAAGGGCCAGCAGCAATTCCTTTCAATCAAGCTGCATCACAGGCAATGAATTTCCAGTGTTTTTGGCAGTGAGCCATTAAGACTTATCATTCTGGAGAATTGGGTCATCTGGGGGACAATTTGGGGCAGACTATGGATTTCAATGCTATTCTGTTAGGAAAGGTCACATGAGCAGATTGGCACGAGTGCCGGTACTAAGACACAGTTCATAGCTATATTAGGTATGCTTATGTTGCAAGTCAGACCTGTACAAAAAGGTTCCATACCAAAGTCTTTAAAACTGCTCTCAGCCATGGGCAGAAAGCATCTGGCAACTCTGGTCAGAGTGTAGCAAGCCTTCTCTCCATGACTAATTTGTGTCCCAAAAAGATACTCGATGGAGGCACAAAAGAAACAGCAATGTTTGCCGGGCTTTGAGGAGTAGCTAGATACATCTCAAATCTGTGGCCAAAACTGAGGCCACAATGAACTAGAGGATTTGACTGATATTTGGGGGGAATTCAAGGTTGTAGTGCAGCTGGAAAATTGATGAAATAAGTCAGTTTATGCATCCATTGCTGAGCAAATAATGGAGCGTGGGCACAATCATGGCTGGGTCCAGTGCCACAGCAAGATGAAGGCCCTGAAATATACTTTCCATTAGGCCAAGGGCCAGAATTCTCATTCAGGGCCTGGATACACAGTAGCCCCATTCAATGATGAGCAGGGGTCCTGGGTTTCTCTGATAAATCCCCTATTTTTGGATTTTAAAAAAGTAACCCAAAATCCACATTTTTCTGTGATCAAAATAAAACACCACTAATATATATATATTATAATATGTATATTATATATCATAGCAATATCTTATATATTTATAATATTATGTATATTCATGGCGTTTCATTTTGATCACGGAAAAATGTGGATTTTGGGTTACCTTTTTGAATCTGAAAATTGGGGATCATTTTTATCAAAGAAAACCAGGATCCCTGATGATAAGCTGTGCAGCATTCTCATGAAAGATGCAGGAGAAGCTTGCCTCCAATCCTTTTCAAGATGGAGGAGCAAAGTGTCACCTGGCTAGCAAGAGTCCATGGACTGTCCTACCACTGGGATGGGCAGTGCTGTATACACTGTGCCACCTTCAGGCCACCAGTCGGAGGCCGGGGGCAAGTGTTCGCAGCTGCTACAGGACACAGAAGACCAAGACAAAGTTATCTTGACCATAGCCCCACTGTCCCCAGGGTCTTTCCTGAATATCCCAGAGGAGGAGAAAGATGCATCAGACTCCATGATCATACTGAGCCCAGATTTGTTTGGCATGCCAGAAATTCTTGAGATCCAAAGATTACTCTTGGTGCCGGAGATGCCCAATGTTCCACACCCTGGGACTTGTACGATACAGAGAAGGGTCATTAGATCAGTTTGGGTGACTAGGGCTTATGTGGACCTAGCCCCACTTTTGCGCCAGGGCCAAGTGCAGTAAGGTGGGAGGAAGAGGGTTAATGTTGGGAGCAGCAAATCTGTCTGCTGCTTGCAGTTGCACAATGTTTCGCATCCATGGGGGTGGACATGCTGGCCCTTCTCTTAAAGTTGCTTGTGGGGAGGTAGCAGTAATTCATTCTTAGTGGCAGAAATTTGAGCTGCTAAGAGATGTACAACAATTTCCTTAGTACAGAATTTCTCAACCTGTGGGTTGAGACCCAAATAGGGATCATAAGAATATATGAAAGGGTCATGAACAAACTTTAAAAGTGGATTCTCCTTTAAAGGAGAAAAACATGGGAAACCATGGCTTTTCCCTTGCAAACTGGCAGATTTCCAGAGATATATATAGTGGCTTTTCATATTTTACCCCCAATACCTGAGTAGTTAAGGCACAGTGAGCTAGCCACCATGCTACAGGTTAGGCATTACCCTGAACCTTCTGTAGTATTCTTGAAGTTGAACCACTGTCCCTTGAATATACAACATTCACCCAAATCCAAGACAACTTTATATACCTATTCAAACAAATTTGGGGGGTGCATTTTTATTTTAATTAAATGTTAATTACATTAATTACATTTGAATCACAGATATCTATATATCTATACATATAGTGGTGTTTCATTTTAATCATGGAAAACTGTGGAATTTGGGTTACTTTTTTAATTAAAAAACTGGGGATTTTTTATCAGAGAAAACCAGGATCCCTGCTCATGACCTAAGATAAAAAATAGGTATTTCTCTAAGTATTATTCTGAGTCAGCGAAAGCACACTTACCAAAGGGCTAAACCCACCCCTGCTGTAAATTACAGCAGCTCAGTTTAGTTTACAATCAGTTGCCCACAACCACAAAAATGTGTTTTGGCAGACTGTGGTCTCTTTGGTTTAGGGACTTACTAGCCACACTTTTTTTCTTCTATCATCACCTGCACTGAGGATTGCAAGGGGTAATGCAGAGAGCTTCCCCATCTTATTACATGAGGGAAATCATCGTAAGGTGAGATCTGCCAACTTTACAACCATAGTGGGACTGAAGAGTTCAAAGTCAAAGTTCCATTTTCTTCCAACACTACAGGATATTTTTTTAAATAACTATCTGTTGTTATAGAAATATTCTCTGCCCAAGTTGGTAAGGACTCAAATAACTTCCAATGAAAAAATTAGCAATTGATTTAATAAAAGATGTCCTTGAGAAGGGAATCTGTAATCAGAGCCTGATTGAGTCAATGGAATACTGCGCTCTCTGCTAAGAAGGAAATAATGATTCCGAATCTATAAGTGAGAGCATTATTTTATTGTACTCTTATCCAATATCAAAATATTTCATTTAAAAGGAAGTAAATTTAATTAATTAATATTGCCCCCTTGTTGCTGTGGCATCTTTGTATCCTATGTTTATTGAAAACAATCCTAAATATCATAAAAAATGTAGGACTTTTTATAATCAAGGATTTTGTAAACAAATTAAAAAACACCCAATCGTCTCCTTTCCCCCACCCCACCTCCAACGTATCCTATTGCTAAGAATAATCCAATGGTCATTTATACACTTCACTGAATAGACAGGCCTTACACTGCACTGTGAAATTTGCCCAACTCAGGCTCTGGCAGATTGGCAAAGGAAGAGGTTTCAGAGGCCCTCTCCACTGAGAATACCCTGCTCTCAGTCCTGCCGAACTGGAGAATGGCTGGAGGATGCCGAGCTGGAGAAATTATTTTTTTTC
>NW_005843343.1:134471-151652 GCF_000455745.1 Alligator sinensis | reverse complement strand
CCGAGCTGGAGAATTCATTTTATGTCAGCGTTCCTGTGTCTTGCAAGTGCTTGGTCTGATATTTTCTTTATGATTTTAGAAGAATCTGTTTTCTTACACTTTTGACAATGTCTGGCACTACAACACTGAAAAACTACCACCAAGAAATATAAAAATTTAGTTGTGAATCAGTTAAAGATGTTGTGCATATGTCTGGCATGAACCCACAAAAGCAGAGAAATAGAAAATTAAATTGTCTAATAATAGATACTTTTCTCCTCAAATATACTCGTACCTTATCATTCTCATGCTTCAGAACAGCAGAAAGCATAAACTACACTCTTAACTCTGCCCACCTCAATAAATGCTCTAAACAAGTTTGGTATGAATCAGGATGGGACAAGCTACTTACTAAGAAGGTAACAGAAAGTTAGCATTCTTTGGAAGCAGGATTATCATTGTATGATATCTGATGCATAGAAATTTCAGTAACTGTCAGGCTGTGATTCAGTGGTTGAAAGAACAAGGTGGTGAACTTTTTCATTTTCTTGTTTTTCTGAATTTTATGAGACATATTCTAAGTGTAGCAACCCTAAGGGATGCCAAACAAAGTTTTTGTATACTTAGAATACTTGAAAGGGGCACTATAAGGGTTGGCAAAAATGGGGGAGACCTGTGGAGTGTACATATACACCTTCTGACAGATAAGCATCTATTTTTCAATAATTGAACTCTTCAGTTTTCTAAACCTGCATCTAAATTCTTGTGTGTTAGCAGCTACAAAATAAACCTTTTTTTTTGGTGTTGACACACAAACTTTCAATGATGATAAACAATAGCTAAAAAATACCTGAAATTTTATTTTAAATTAAAGAGACACATTGTACCCAATATACTCAAAACATATGGCTTGCCAAATTCTGTGGATGTGGACAATGATTTTAGAAAATATCATTCAGCAACTGAAAGGTTGACTTCCAATAACAAACGTCAGTTTAATTTCAAAGATTTCATTTAAAAGGCTTTAAGAGAAATCTGTCTAGAGAGGAAATTCAAAAGCCATAATAGTTTTTAGGGGAAAAATGAAAGTTCTTGTACTATTTCAAGCCAATTTTTGAACACAGTCCTATTGGATTCTGAGGCTGCTATGAGGTACTTGAAGGGCTGTGAAAGATTTCCAGAACCAAGGTCCAAATGCACCACAGAACTTAAACACAGGTTTAACCTTAACCACAGAAATGGCCTTATTTGACTTCAGTTACACTTAAGCTGTTGCTCAAAGATCGGCTCAAGCACTGAACTGAATTGGGCTGTGATAGATGTATATCTAGAACATTATGCCAGCACAATTTCAGAGGTAATCTCTGGAGACAGAACGTGAAGAATAGATCCCTGTACACTTACCTGACCACTGTAATATAAATTATCATAAAAGATTTTGATCAGGCTACATATTGAACAAACAGCAAGAATCTGTTAGAATGGAAGCAAAGAAAAAATAAAGCAAAAAAAACGCAAAACAAAACAAAACAAAACAAAACAAAAAAAAAACCCAACAAGAAACAAAAACCCTAAAGAGCAAAGTGTATACATGTGTGCTCTTTCACATATAGCCCCCAGTAATTTTAACAAGGTTGTCATGTGAGTAAATATTTAATATGACCACTACTAAAAATCTAACTTTTTTTTTAGACTCGTGGTGAACATAATGTGGCACATATGTATTTCTCTAAGTCATAGGCTATAGCTTTAATTATAAACGTGTAAGAAGTAAGAAACAGGTCTTATTCCACTTATTGCTCATCAAAGCTGATTTAGGCACCTCAGGGTTTTCTATTCCATCCCGTTCAAGGCCTTGACCCATTAATGCATCTACTTTTATAACACACTGTCATCTTACCATCACAGCCAGGAATATCCACACCCTACCATTACTTGTAACATTTGTTTTCTGATCTGTATCTGGCAAGTTAAAGTCTTCCATAATAATACTTTCCCCAATAGTACTGTTCTTTCTAATAAAACTATGGAAGTCTCTATCCATTCCTGGATTAGACTTTGGGGGAGAAAGAGAGGAGAAGCTTGCTACAGGACACTCAAGACTGCCTCACTGATATCCCAGCAGATCTGATTTTAAATAAAATGTTAAACGTGAGCTAGTTTTATCTGAGCTTTTTACATCTTTGGATGGAAAAATTGTGAAGGGAGACTTCCCAGTGAGATTTATGGTACTTCCAGTTTCCAGTAAGAAATACCACAAATGAAAGCACTCCCTTGGCTGTTGACATTTCTGTGTACAAGCCAGGAAGGAATGGGGAAATACAAAGATGGGTATAAAATAAAAACTTTAAAGGAATGGGTTGTGCCTGCCCTTTTGAGTCCCAAAACTGACTTGATTTGGGGACATTTTGAGTTTGGGGTAAATATTTCAATCAGTTCTTATTTTATCTAAACTGGTTGCCCATTCCAAGTCTAACAAAGAGTCTCTTAGAAATGCCAACAGGGAAAGTGGTCTCTGGCAGGTTCAGCTTTGGTGGTAAGGTTAGTGGGCAGACTTAGCTGACAAAATCAGGTACTCGCCAACCCACACTGACCAAATGTGGTGAGTTTCCAGCAAAACCCTTTAGCATGATGAAGCCAGACTGATGAGACTTTTGCTCTGAAAGAGCTGGAAAAAAGCTGTTACTGATAGGGATTCTGGGGACAGTATAACCAGTCTAACAGAGAAGTTATGACAGTTCACAATTCAAGACATAAAAACCAAAAGCAGTTGTTCACTTAGTGAATGTCCCAAAAGTATTTTGAGTGAATTGGAAACCTATTTCTCTGTGAATCCAAATGGACAGTTTTCTAGCTGCATAAGTTGTGGTTTTGATACTTGTTAACAGGTGGCAATATTATTATCCCTGCAGTGTGGGTGCATAATCATCACACATGTATATAGAGTCTGCACGATAGATAATGAACTGACTGTGGGCTTCTGCACAGCTACATGCACAGATACCTGAGTGTAAATCTCAAGACAAAAGCAATGGAGGAGCAGAGACAGGAGGGGTTTTTCATATTTTACCCCAATACCTGAGTAGTTACGGCACAGTAAGCAAGCCACCATGCTACAGGTTAGGCATTACCCTGGACCTTCCAGAATATTTTGAAGTTGAACCACTTCCCTTGAATATACAACATTCACCTAAATCCAAGACAACTTTCTATACCTATTCAAACAAATTTGGGGTTTCATTTTTATAACTTATCACTTAAACTCCAATATTTGAAAACACACTCACTCCACGTTCACAAGTTGCTTTTTGTGTGTACAAAAAAATAATTTGCCTATGGAAATTTATCCTATGGACATAATAAATCCCATGGACAGTTGTAGTTGCCAAATGGCCTAAATGATCTTGCTTAAAAAATGTTCTCCAGCTGGAATGACTCTTCCTGTCTGAGATATTATCTGTGCTCAGCTTTGGGATATCTGTCAAAACCAGATGGCTGAGATTGTTTTCTAGGACTTTAATCATACTGAGGCACCTAAGTCTACTCAGACAGCTAATAGATGGAATAGACTCTGGCACATAGGGCTAAATCCTATTTCACTTTACAAGTCTTAGTAGTGACATGCATGATGTGCGGGCCGGGAGTGGTCTGAGGCCCTCGGGGGCGCGTTGCGGGCTGTGGCCAGCAGCCCTGGCACGCGGGTCGGGGAATGCAGGCCGGCGGACTAGAATTAGGCACGGACGCGTAGCGGTTGATTAAAGATTATTTTACTTACACCGTAGATGGTCGCGGTGCAGGCAGGAAAACTTGCTTGAGTTGCAGTTACAGACAGGAAAGAAGAAAAGCGGACAAGAGTTCCTTCCACGCGAACTCTAGCCCAATCCGGTTGAAGGCTCTAAACACGCGAGCCCGTCGTGTCAACTGAAGAAAACAACTCGGAGAAGAGCTCTGGATACACTCACACGAAGTTTGCTAGGCTCCGTGGAACTTGCGCGCAGGGAAGGGGTTCATCAAGGGATTGCTCGGCGACGGGGAGAGGCCAGAGGTTGATCAGACCCCTATAGCCTTCTGAAGGTACATGCTGGGTTCGATAGGCCCCGCAGCACTTAGAGTTCTTCACGAGACGTGAAGTCCTCCTCCTCCAGATGGTTGTGGAGTCCTCCCTTGTGGGGTTCTCCTTGGAGTTCTCCAACTTGGGTGGAAACCGCTCAAGCCTCTTATACGGCTAGCAAGCCAATCGCTAGCCGCCACGTGGGAATAATTTAGAACTGGCCAATAGTGGGACACAAATTTGCATGCGGGTGGCGGGAACTTCTTTGCACCGGGGTTTTCTCTTTGCAACTGAGAAATGCACCCTGCAAAGAAAGCTCCTCATGGCGGGAAATAATTTAGCAGTGCCGAAGCGCGCACACACAAAATCACACCCTTGGGTTGTGACACATGAAACTGCATAACTGAAGCTTTGAGTACCTACTCACAGATTGGGATTACATTCATACTGTGGCAAAACAGAACTGCCTGCACACATACGTGTTTTCCAGCCTTTTAACCCAATAGCCAGAGCTTAGAGGAAGAGATCCCCCACCAGGAAGAGGGAGATCAGGGTTTTTTGAACCTGTAGCCCCAGAGCATGTTTAAACCTGCATCTCCTACTTGCTAGTAAAATTCTTTAATCACCAGGTCATGGGCTAGGCAGTCCTCAGACCCCTCTCCAGCTCTTCTCTTGAAATTACCTGTTGCACCCTGCATTTGATATTCACTGAATAAAAAGCCTTATGAAACTCCTGGTGGGGCTCCTCTCCTTTCAAAGATGGCATCCATCTCACTGAGCCACTCTCTCCATGCTTGTCTGTTTGCCCTTGGTCCCACATGTCTGAACCAGCTTCAAGAGGATGACTGATCTAATTGGTTTGCCCTAATTTTATTTATGTCCTTGTTCTTATCTTCATTTAAGTGGTAAGCTCTTTGGGGCAGGCACTCCTGAATTGTTTTTTTCTCAGGTGTGATGTATACCTGCACTGCAGGATGCCGTGTAAGTAAGGGATAAAATATTTGCTACTGTCATATCAGGGACAACTTTGAGGTAAAAAAAAATTGCAAGAGGTGAACTGGTACTGAAGCTTCAGTCGTTTGATCAGTCAACTACAGCACAAATCCTCAACAACTAATATGGGCTGGTTATCAACAGCAATCATCTTACTCAAAGCATTGTGTTTTCTCTGTATCAATGGAAAATTGATTTTCCGTGAACTTCTCTGAGCTGCACGCTCATCTTTAATTGGTTGTCTTGTATTTTCTGGGTGTTGGATTGCAATTGGAAAGATGTGATGCTTGCTGTTAACCCTTTGACTAGCTGTGTAAATTTAGGGAGCCTGATTCCCATGTGCTTTCTCCCAAAAGATGTAGCATTACTCACTGTACAACTTTCATACAGTTTATGCTGGATTGCTGGCACTGCTAGAATTTGATAACCATGTCAGTAACTCAGCTAAAAGAGAATCATAGAATAAGAGAATCATAGAAAATTAGGGTTGGAAGAGACCACAGGAGGTCATCTAATCCAAACCTCTGCTCAAAGCAAGACCATCCCCAACTAGATCATCCCACCTAAGGCTTTGCCTTATCCAGGTCTTAAAAACTCCAAGGATGGAGATTCCACAACCTCTCTGGGTAACCTGTTCCAATGTTTTACTACCTTCCTGGTGAGAAAGTTTTTCCTAATATCTACCCTCAACTTCCATTGCTGCAACTTGAGACCATTGCTCCTTGTTCTGTCATCTGCCATCACTGAGAACAGTCCAGCTCCATTATCTTTGAGACCACCCTTCAGGGAGTTGACAGCTGCTATTGAATCTCCTCTCAGTTTTCTCTTCTCCAGGCTAAATAAGCCCAGTTCCCTCAGCCTCTCCTTTATTAAACCCAAAGACCAATAGCGGCATACAATACTTTAAATGATCATTCTAAAATACAGTAACAAAATACCACCCCTGGAGCTGCTTTGTGGTACTGAGCAGCCCTAATATGCCATTGCCCTTCACTCCCAACCCATAGCCCCTGGCCCTGCTGGTGCCCCTCACTGCTGACCCTCTACCAGTTTGCAAGAGGAAACCCATGGTTTCCCAGATTATTCTCCTTCGCAGCAAAAAAATCAACATTTTTCTCCTTTAAAGAAGAAACTGCATTTTTCCTCATTTTTTCCACACAAACAGAAACCTCAGATCCCTGCTCATCATCAGGGACCTTGGTTTTATCTGATAAAAATCCCCAATTTTCATATATATTACACACACACACACACACACACATATATATAGAGACAGAGACAGAGAGAGTGGTGTTTCATTTTAATCACGGAAAAATGTGGATTTTGAATTACATTTTTAAATCCAGGGATTAAATTTTATTTTTTTTTAAATTAGGGATTCTTTTGAGCAGGTTCCCTGCTCATCACACATCATTCTGATGACCATAGCCTTTTCACGGTTTAAGCTGATCATTGGTGTCACCTTCTGTTTCTTTCTCTCTCTCTCCACTTCCTTCTCAGCTCATGGATTCCTATATTCTTGTGACTGAATCTGATAAAACATCTCATCGCTTTTTATATTAAATGTCTTAATTCCTACAGGTACACTTTGAGAAACTTTCCTACTACATTCTACTCCATGTTTCTGTCCTAAACAAAGTTGGGTATAGGTACAAAAAGAGTCTCTTGAATTAAATCTTGCCTGATAGTTTGTTTTGAATAATAAATGTCTAAATATGAGATTCAGTACAGGACACAATATGTCACATAGTCACCACTCTCCAATATCATTATTCTCCTCAGCATGATATCCCAGGCATCTTGGCTGCCTTCACTTAATGGCAGATTTGCATATTAATGGTTATGAATCAAGGGTCTTATCATATTCCTCTACTGTACTAATCTATGAACCATTTTTCATAATAAGGGAACACATTAGAAAAACATAAAAAATGGCCTGACCAAAGTGCTGTGAACCTTCTAGCTATTCACCTGAATAAAGCTTGTGTCTGAAGGTTTTGTGGTAAGGAAAAATGTGAAGAATAACCCATCCTGTTTTTGGTACAGGTACTAGCATATACTATATGCTTCCATTTTGTATCTAAATTTTACAATATGCACTTGCATGGGCCTCCTGGTGTATGCTTTTAATTAAATAGATATTATAATACAGTTCTTTTGTTCTAAAGAGATGTCTGTCCTTGTAAGATTTAATGACAATTTATTATTTTCATTATAACTAAACAGTATTTTAGACTAGAAACAGGTGTAGCTAGGGTTTTCCTATTTAATCTGGAGTAACCTGCTTGGAAACTAAATGCATGCAAAAATTACATAGACACCATTATGAAGTAATTGTACAGGTTTTTTCTCTCTTCTCTATATTTATTTGTATACTATTATATCATGAATATAGGTTTGAGTGTCTGTGGAAAAAAAGAAGGTCTAACTACTGGTCCAAATTCTGTGGTGAATTATTTATTGACAGTACCATCTGTAAAGTGTATACTGTAATATAAAGCATACATCAAGTAAATAAATTATTCCTTTTAGATATATTAAATTCCTTATATGGAATACATACTACATTCCATTTAAAGAAAAATTACAAAGTATATGAGAAATGGGAACAAACCATTTGTAATTTTCTGAGATCATGAGAAACTGCTGAGCCAATTGGTTATTTCTACCCACTTGCTTATTTCTCAATTAATGCTCCTTTAAGATAAAGAGTAAACAAGCGTTGCTCTGCTTGTTGCTTAATTAACCATAACAAAACTTTCTGCAATGTGGTACCTCCACAATTGAAGGTATCATAGTTGTATGTAAGGGCTTGCCAACAACAACATGAAAAACTTCACAACCCTGCCAAGACTGCTTCTCAGTGAAGTTGAGACTTCTCCAAGTTATATGAACCATTTCCTGCATATGGGTTCCACTTTTTCCTTCAACACAGCTTGGAAAAGATATTTATTGTACCCGGCTATCTTCTCTTTAAATTGTAGTCTTGGGGTTGCTTCTGGGAAAGCTTAAATAATTAAATCTGTGTAGTGTATATGAAGGCAGTTTCAGAACTATTTTTTGTTTTACCACAAAACTCTCTATGTTGAAATAAAGTTCTGCAGTTAGTTAGACTGCATATCATAATCTATGTCTCACTGATTTCCCACAAGCTCCTTTTGATATGAAGCTCCTTTTCCATAACATGTATTATACACTTAGCACCAAATTGTGACTTATGCTACCTGAACTTCCCCTTAAGGCCCTCTGAAAGGCAGGTAGAATTGGCTCAAGGGGTACAGAAGTAACTGAGTCTACTCACTTTATTACTTACTCCTCCAAGCAGGTAGACAGAGAGAAGGAAGGGATGGGACTGAATGAGGATATGCAGAGACTTGATTCCACTTTCCTATTTACTGGACAGTTAGCTAAATTGATGGAGAAGGGAGAGTATAGTAGCTTGGTGCTGATATAATTCAGTTATGAATTACTAGCACTTGGGAACAATGGGGAAATAGGGAGGAAACTGGGCTTCCGAGAACTGTTCCTGGATTGGTACCAATTATATATATAACTTTTTGATGCAGGCAGTGTCTACTTAAAATCCAGCTCAGGAGAATGTCCATTATGGACAAAGTGTTCGAAACTGAACATAAAATTGGACATTTGCATACATAAACATGAACATATGGGTTTTTTTAATAAGTGCATTTGAGTATGCATAGTTCTTAAATTATGACTCTCTGTATATGGTGTATTTGTGCATTTAAATGCATAAATGATTCCTCTGTAAATAAATAATAGAACACTATGATTTATTTGTACTTCTATACTTCCTCACTGGCTGCAAATATTTCCTTCTACAGTTATGGTTTTTCAGAAAGTCTTATTTTATTCTAAGTGCACATTCACCATGAAACAAGAGCAACAGTAACTTTACTACAAACTTGGCAAAGAAACATACACTGTTTTCTTAGATTAAACTCCTTTCTCCAGCTGTATCTATTTTAAGGGCCTGATCAACTTTATAGTTGGCTCTCATGCTTCCTAAGGGTAATGAAAACTTGTGCAGAACACATATTTTATGCAGCAATGAAAAAAAGCAGAGAGCCTAATCTTTCCCAGAGTACATGAGTCTTCTGAAGTTCAAGACTACAGTAACACACAGCATTTTTCGTTACCTCCTAAATGTCTAGGGTGGGTAAGTGTCATAAAATAAATGTATCTGAGGCTGTTCTGGCTTTTCCTCCTTGCTAGACCACTTGGCAAGTATTTGATCATGACGTCCAATTCAGCAGGGTGCTTAAACTTCAAACCTGGGAATAGGCCAGCTGCAATCAAGGGGTGCTTGTACATGTGACAGGGCTTTAGTCCTCAGGGTTTTATTTTATGTCCCCTAAATTGAAATGGTGGGTTTTTAATTGAAACCTACCATCTCCATTTTTCCGTCACATTATGGTGAGAGGCCCAATCCTTTTCTTTCTTTTTTGGTTGGAGCCAGAGCCAGCCCACGGCTGGTGGGGTGGCAAGCTGCTGGTGGGCTGAGTGGCCCCTGAGCTGCAATGGAACTTCCCTCCGTGGCAGCAGCACCCCCCAGGTCCACCCAGGTGGGCTGCTAGTGGGCCGGAGGCAGCACCCAGCCCGATCCAACTGTTTCCTGAGTCAACCCGGGAAGCAACGCCTGGTGGGGTACCAGCAGGAGGGCTTGGAGACCAGATGGATCAGGCTGGGTGCTGCCTCCAAGCTGGTTCAGCACCCAGCCAGCTAGCAGCCTACCTGGGTGGCTTTAGGGTATGGCACTGCTATCACAGAGGGAAGGACTGGGGCCTCTCATCATTTAGAAGCCTCTTGGCCCACAGACAGCTCATATTTGGGTTCCTTTTTTTTAAATCTGAAAATGGTGGATTTTTTTTTTTTAATCACAGAAAACCAGGATCCCTGGTGATGAGAAACTGCTGTTCAGATGGTAAAATATCACATGTAACTCAAAAGATACAACAAAGCTTTAGTGAGGTTCAGTTTCCCACTTCAAAAAAATTTGAGGTCAGAATCAGTTCAGTCTTTCAGCTGAATGTCTTATTCTTCACCGTCATGTGCAAGGTAGTCATTTATGCCTGTGAACAGTGTTTGCAAAGTAGGTGTAAAATGGCACCCTTCTGATTAGGTGGTTTTACACTCAGTTTATAATCTTATTCCACAAATATAAGTGATTACAGTACATCTGTCTTAGAACTCAAAGAATGAATCTTACCAAATTTTGTCAATTTGTTCATGTTTTATCCATCTTTACATCTAGTTATCTACAAGATGTGGGTGGTAGTAAGCTTTATAAAATGATAGATGAGCACACGGGCTTTGGTTTTTTTGGGGAGAAAGGAACAGTCTTGATTAGATGAGGATGTGGGTGTGATTTGATTCAGAAGAATATTCTCAAAAAAAAAATCAAATGCAAGAAAAAGGTATCAGGTTCTGGTTAAGCTATTGAATAGAGACTGTTATAGAAAACTATATTGTTTTATGAGGAATCAACCTGAAGAATTTTGGAAGTGTTAAAATAATCCAATCCTTCTGCCATCCAAATGAGAATAAAATGAACACTTCTGTTTACATTAAATATCTTTGCATTAGATATGGCTGACACTTTGTGAATGTGAACTTTTTCTGGCAAAATTGGTAGATGAATACATGATTTGTTTTTTTGGCCAAAAAAAAGAGTTTGTTAACCTTTTCCATAATCTAAAATGTTGATGCAATGTCAAGATTTTAAAATTGTGTACTCATTTGAAAAGTTGTCAAAAATCTCCATAATTATTCACTGATTTTTAAACCAGCATTCTATAGCATGATGTAATCTCTTTGTCTCTCTTTTCTGCTAAGTTTGTCTCCATTTCCACTTACAAATTAATGTATTCCATTTATTAATTATTTCATTATAACTCATTATTCATCATATTCACAATGCTATGTCTCATCTTTTTATTATTAGCACTTCACTATTGCAGTAAGTTTGCTATGTGTTATTAATTGTTAAAACAGGTGAGCAGCTTATATCTATTGTAGGCCATGATGCATTTGGTTCTCTGTATTTATTACCATCATTTGCTCTCAGTCGTTTGTAATATTTCAACCTCTGTAATGTAATGAATTTCATTATATATGTAAAACAACCAAGCATTTACAGGTCATTCATCTTTCTTCTCAGCCTTCAGTGTGCCTCAAGGACACAAGGAACCAATCAAGTGAGACTTCTTCCACCAGTGCCTCAACAAAAAACTGGCAAGTTCCAATCAACAACAATGGGAGAATGTCAGCAGCACTTGGGGTGCCTTCAACATCCACTATCATCAGCACTTGTGAGCAGACATTTAGATTTTCTACCAAGAAACATCAAGACTGATTTGATGACAATGACCAGGAGATCCAAGAGTTGATTGACTGCAAGTGCATGGCCTTTTGTGCTTGGCAGAATGACATCAACTTCAAGGAAAAGAAATTGAGTAACTAACAAGCCAAGGCAGAGGTCCAAAGACCTATGGCAGTGGTCACCAACTGGATGATTGTGATCAACTGGTGGATCCTGGACCCTCTTGAAGTTGATTCTGGGCTGGGGGCTGAGTGTGCGCATACAGGTGCACGCACTGCCGCCCCCCCCCCAGCTCAGCAGGTCAGTAAGTGGAGGAGGGAAGGGGTGGAGGCCTGGGGGCACATGCAGTAGGGCTCGGTGTGCAAAGCCCAGCCGGCAGTGGCAGCCTCCTCTGCCGTGCACAGATCTGGGGGGCCAGGGGCTGGCAGGCACGGGGGGGTGGGCTGTAGCTGTGGGCTGTTCCTGCCGGGCCTGGTCCATGCTGCACTTGGTGTGGACAATAGCAATGCTGGGAGTGGGGACGCCCCTCCTCCCCCTGTGGTCCTGCTTCTAGCATTGCTGCTACAGCCACACAGACTGAGCACAGCCTAGCTGGGAACAGCCTGGCACTGCCCTGGCTCCAGTCCGCCCCACCCCGCCCTGCCTAACACGAAGATCCAGGAGTATGGTCCCCCTGTGACTCCTGGGCTGAGTGCCCCCCCTCCCTGCACCCCTCAGATGAGCCACTTGCAGCTCTGTCTCCCGCCCTACCTGGGCTGTGCAGGGCTTGCCCCTCTCTCACTGCCATGGGGGGTGGGGGCAGATTGAGGCCCCAGCGGTGAAGGAGGGAGTGGGGCTAGGGCTGGGGCCTTGATTTGCCCCACCCCCCATGGCCCTTTTCCCTCCTTCCTCCCCTCCCCACAGACTATCCTGCTGGGTGGGGGGGGGGAGAGGGTATATGATTGGTTCCTCCCAAATTCCAAAGGTGATCTATAACCTAAAAAGGTTGGAGACCACTGACCTATGGTATAAAGAACAGATGGTTGGAAGACAAGGCAAAGGAGATTCAACATCTCACTGATATCCATGATATGCACAGTATTTTCAGCACCACTAAAGCCATCTACAGTTTGAGCACTCAGGGACCAACCCTCTTGATACTTAAGAATGGAGGAGACCTGATCCAGGAAAGGGAAGCCATCAGTGCCTGTTGGAAGGAGTATTTTGAAGACCTTTTGAATTGAGATGTTGATTAGAGTGTTCTCAACTGCATCTCACAACACCCAGTCAGAGACAATCTCAGAATCCCTTCAATCCTTTGAGGTGAGGAAAGCCACCAAACATATAAAGAATTACAAGACACCTGGAGCTGATGGAATCCCCACCAGAATCTTTTGAGCAGCGGGGAAAGGAGCTCACACTACAGCTCCATGCCCTCATCTTAAGGATGTGGAATGATGAGGAAATCCCAGATGACCTTGGGGACATTATGATCATGACAATCTTCAAGAAAGGAGACAAGTCCAATTGTGGAAATTACAAAGGGATCCCCTTGCCGTCCACCACAGGAAAGATCATTGTAAGAACCCTCCTGAACAATTGTTCACTCGGAAACAGACAAGTTAAGGTAATCATCAATGTCTTTAGTGAGGTATACAAGAAAATGGGACCAGTGTTTAATATTCAGAAGACTAAATTCCTCCATCAACAAGCTCTAATGAAAAGTCCCCAGCTCTAGTAATTCTGATTTATTGTGAGACTCTGGAGAATGTTGAATATTTCTTGAACCATGGAAGTCATCTCTCTCAAAAGGCTGACATCAATGAAGAAATCCAACACTGCCCCAAATGTGCAAGTACAGCCTTCAGAGACCTGAGGAAATGGGTGCTTGAAGATCATGACATAAGATCTGAAACTGAACTCATGGTTTATCAAACAGTCATGATCCCTAACTTACTGTTCAGAGCTGAGTTATGGACAACATACAGGAGACTTCTTAAGCTGCTGAGAAATACCATCAACACTATCTGTGGAAGATTCTTTGAATCCAGTAGGAAGATGGACACACCAACATTAGCATCCTCCCTCAAGCAAACACTACAAACATCAAGGCGATGATCATACAGCTTCAGTTTCACTGGGCCAGCCATGTCATCCAGATGTCTGAATCCAGATTCCTGAAGCAAGTTTTATTTTCCCAGCTCAGTGAAGGCATTTGCTAAAGATGGGGGGCAGAGAAAGCATTTCAGTGCTTCAATGTTGATATCAACTCACAGGAGGCTATTTGCCCAGGACCACCCCAAACGGAAGAAGGGTCTGCTACAAGGATCTCAGTATTTTGAAATCTTACAATGACAACAGGAAAGAGAAACATGGGAGTGGCAAAAGCAGTGTATTGTGGACCAAATCAAGAACCAAGAGCCAGCCACTTCACATGGAAATGTGCCTGAGCTGCAGCAGAGCCTGTCGATTCCAGGTCATCAGACATCTTTGAACCTACAGATAAGACAATCATAGACGACAATTATCCTTGACTGCAGGGGATTGCCAGTTATTGTTTACTTATACTGTGTTAACTACCCAGAAAACCTCCTGTATTGCATTAGCTTCATGAAAACAAGTTACTGTACTACATGAAACTAAGACAGATTTTCTAAATCCCAGCTAGGATGGAAATAGCTGCAATTATATGAAGTTCCACGTATTGTAACAACAGTAGTGCTTAAAAGTACTTAGTATTATTAGATAAGATTTCCCAGAAAAAAGAGAGACTATTTTTACATGAGATCACTTTATTTTTTCTCTCTTTAAATCCATTGTCTTGTTACCAATTTCCAAATATTTTTAACTTTCTTTTCCATGCTGGATTTGTGGACTCCATTAAAAATATTTCACTTAGTACAAATGTACCCTAGCTGATACAATCAGCACTAGCCCAAGTTCAGAGGTTTAGCCCATGTGCAAAGAGAAAAACAGGGGAGGGGGGGAAGGTATTCCTGAAATATAGGGAGAGACTGGTAATTTGCCCAAAGATACACAAACATAAAAAACCCAGAAATGTTGCAGTAGGTAAAACTCATGAAAATAAGAGGAATCTAATATCTTTCTATCAAATTCCAATATTTCTGGTAATTTTACTTCTGATTAAAACCCCTAGATCATTAAAAAGCATGAGGCACTATTGCTTTATTTTATTGTTATCCATGTCTAGTGACAGGAATTTCACAAGAATACTAATAGCAATGTGCTCTCTTCTTCAGCTGTGTTTTGCCATCCCACTGTTAACATAAACTTGACTACATATTTTAGCTGCAACAGCCTTACAAGTCAGTAGTGTCATTACAGATTGGTGGCCCCATCATAGCACTATCCCTATTGAAACAAACAAAATTTGACCTTGAAGCTCAATTAAAAAAAATGTATATACTTGGTCAAATTCAATTTGCCTACACTGAAAATCTCCATCTGTTCCACATACAATTTGTATTGCCATTTGTTACACAGATGTGAAACAAGACAAATACCTGTCCAGGCTTACATATGATTCAGAAATGCATATGTTAATCATGCTGGTGGAAAGAGGTTAAGGAAAAGACAATAAATCAGCCTACAAATGGTTTCACTTGGAAAGGTCTAGGAGAACAGGGTTATTTTTATCCTAGGATGCTTTTAATTTGAATCAAAAATGCTTTACCACATGTTCTGCCAGAAGTTCAAAGGGATTGGTAACAAACATTTAATCTTTTTTATTCTGGGATTGGCGTTAAGCCCTCATCAAAAAGCGTATGCAGTCAAACAGCTTATCTCCACTGAGCTGTTTCCCTTAATGTGTTCCTAATTATAATCCTATATATTGCTCACTGTGGCCAATTGAACAATATGGCAGTAATTTCTTTACAGGCCTCACTGTTCTTTGAACTGTGAGTACAGAGGGCTAGAACGGAACCAGATCAATGGGATCTGAGTGCAGGCAAATCAAGCCAGATGCAATCTCTGGAGAATACATTTCCAGCTGTTCTCCAGAAAGGGACTTGCGCGGACAGCTGGGACTTTGCTATCCTTTAAAAATATGTGTGCTGCTGTCTGAAAGGTAGAACCATTTTTATCGTTATTGGATTCTGCAGCACTGTATAGAGGGTTTGCCAAATTCTACAAATGGGGAAAAATGCTAATTGCAGCAATCTGAGCAGATACAAATCCAAGCATCCAGGTTTCCCCCCCATTAGAGTTTTTAGACCTATACAAACCTTCTAAAAGAATATTTAGAATCTGTCTCGGCAAATGTTTCCATATTCTGTGAACTGCCATTTAAAGGGAAAGGAGAAAAAGTCATTCTTGTTTTGCTCCCTTTTATACGTATAAAAGAAAAATATAATTTAAGTGTTTTTTTTAAGTGATTTTAACATTACGAATGTAGATCCTCTCTTCCCACTTTTTCTTGAACAAGTTCATAGTTAAATGAAGAACTGTTACAGTAGTGGCATCACAAACATCAACATTGGTTATAGTAACTGAAGTGATTTTTATTCACACTGTTCAAAACATTTTTTGCCTTTGTTAACACTTATTTAACAGACATTTATTTAAGTTTTTTAATATTGAATTTATTTCACACAAGTCAGGAATAAAATTAAGATTTTGAAAAATTCAATTCCCTCAACCTTTTAACTAGACAGCCCTTTGCAGATTGCTCTTATTACTTCCTTATGAATGTACACACTTTATACAAAAAAGATGTTTTTCAAACAATACCATCTACAGTACTATCAAACTGTGCAGGCATTCTTGCTTTCTTTGAATAACATGTTAGCAAGGTGACAACCCAAGCCTCAATAGTGACAGTGAGCAATGCTAAATCAGAGTCTGATTCAGGATCTTTTACTAGTAGATGCTTATTATTTTGATAGTATTTTCTACCAACCTGTTAGACTGGGATAGTGGGGACTACAGTTACAGACTAAACATGTACCTCGCCAGAAGTGCCTTAAACTCTTACCCATTAAATTTGGCTCTATTGTCAGCTAACATTATGTCAAGCATACTATGTCTAGCAAAAATAGATTTGACAGGTGCAATTACCTATTAGCTTAGTATCTTCTAATAAAGCTATCAGGGAAGTGAGAGAATAGTTTGGGCTCCAGTTCCAATTGGTAGGGTTAGTTATATTTTTAATTAACGACTAACAGAAAATACACAAAAACACTTGGAAGCAGACTTGGAATCCAGGTTTCTGCCTTCCCAAGGGAGCATTCCCATCAATGGGCTACATGCTCCCATCTCCACCCATTTTTTTTCCTTCTGATCCCATGAATCTTGAATTCTTTGCTGCCCAGTAGCTAATGAAAGGATTTAATTAGATTGTTTCATAGCTTGATTGTTAGGGCATTATCTTTGGAAATTGGAGATGTGGATGTAATCCTTCAGGATCAACCTGCCCACCCAGAAATCTGGGGACGGGGCTGGGGTGGGAAATCAACCTTTTTGGGGGTCCTGAAAGAACAACTCCCCACTCCCCAGAAATTTGGACACCAGACTGAATATAAGAGTTTACTACATGGAAAAGAATATAACTAAACCTTATCAAACAAAGCAATTAAAAAAACCACTCCAAATAGCAAACACCACCCCAAATAGCAACAACGCTTCGAAACTTTAAATACCTTTAATATGAACTACTTGAAATGTTAAAATTCTCCCAAACATAAACTATCTTAAAATATTAAACCTTTTGAAGTACCAAACACTTAAAAACTATTGAACACCTAAATATTAAACACATTAAAATGTTAAACTTTCTGGGCTTTTGACTGTACTTTTAACTGAAAATTCCCAACCC